>NC_079164.1:74303162-74450662 GCF_947568905.1 Ostrea edulis | reverse complement strand
AATGCTAAGATAGTTTAATTGACAAATGGACAGATCCTTTCAATCATGCATCTGTACAATATTGATCACAAGCAGCATTTGAGGCATAACTGATAAGAAAAATTCCCAGATGCAAAATCCAGGTAGTAAAGTTCCATCCATGTAAGCCTTATAATTACCTGGGACTGGACACGCTCCACATCATTAAACCAGAGGCCATCAATGCCAAAGATGACATGGGTAGACTATTAAGCTGAAATAATATAGCCCTCTCTGATTTATTCCTATTCTGATAAAAATTGGAGAGGGCTATATTATTGCTGCAAGGGTAGAGTATACACTTAACTTAATCTATCAAGATAAGAAAACAAGGACCTCATCTGATTATGCATCTGAATACTTGTATGATGTCAAAACTTTCTCTACATTTTACCTTCCTTCTGATTATATAAATTCTGTTTATCGATAAAATAATAACTTTTATTCTCATTTTCTGCCAATATTGACATTAAAATGCCAGCATTAAAGAATATTTAGAAACATCTTACCTGTCCGAGAAGCCAGAGTATAGCAAGTGAGACCCCTCTCCTGATAGACATGGACAAGCTTGGTAAAACCAGGGGCAGCAAAGAGAGATACCATAAAAAGTACTACAACAAAACGTAAAACATAAAAGAATGGCTGCTGTGAATGAGGTGGACCTAACTGCTGGGATAAAACTTAAATAACAGCGTATTTCATTTCTAAGTGAGTGGGATGCTGTATATACCAGTACATCCAGCTCAGAAAACAACTCCCAATATGGCCTAAGTTTAGTGATAGTTTATTACTCACTGCTGCAAAGTTAACATTTTAAAAACAATATCTATGGTACGGGGTGCTTGCACCGTTGTAGTACTTTAATAGAGTTATCCAGTTCATATAGCCCTAACTACTACATTCCACGGACTGTGGATGTCAGCCTGGATGGCTCATCGGTTAGAATACCTGACTAGTAATGCAGGGTACCAGTTTTCATTGCCGTTCCAGCTCAAAAATTTTCTTCTCTCCTATTTCACAGTTGGTGCAGTTGACCACCTCTGCACTGCAGGTTGTCCTGCCAGGGGCGAAAAGAATCTGGGTTGAGTGTCTTTGAGGGCGAAGACAATATAAGGAGGGAGGAAAATGTAGTAGTTAGGGTTATACAGACCATGGATATGGGCCTGGATAGCTTAGTGGTTAGAGCACCTGACTAGTACTGCAGGGGTCAAGGGTTCAGTTCCCGGTCCAGCCAAAGATTTTCTCCATTTCTATACTACACAGTCTTAAGTACACTACAATGATGTCAATATTATAGTGTTAATATAGTGGTACACCAATGGCAGTACTTCATGACTGTTGACATCAAACAGTCATGGATCTACATCTACATTGAAATTGAGAAAAATTTTGAATATGACAAAAATAAGACAGAAATTTTCATTTTTTCAAAAAATAAACATTAGAACAATTGATATCAATTGGTTCTTTCTATCTATGGTGACATGCAATAACTAAAAAATGAAATAAATGATACCTACTTGAGAAGTGCAAACTTTGTTGAATGTCACAAAAATAAGAGTATTGAGAAAGAAACTCATGGGTGGATCCCTGTGAAACTTGATTGAGCAGACGACTAACAGAATGAGCTGAGGCAGGAATGCTGCCAGTCCTAGGGCTCCAGAATAAGGAGAATTGGCACTTAGGTACAGCATGTAGAAATACACAGAGAAATTGTGTCGGATGTCACGGCGAGTGATGTGGTAGAGATATGTCTCATGGAGGAAATCCCAGCCATACCTGTTATAGATAAACAAACCCAGCACCATAAAAAGAATTCTTCGAACAGCATTCATTTCAGATCATTCATACTTCTCAAATATCATTTAATGTTCAATTGGTTTCAACAAAGAGTTTTGTAGCAATTAGAAATTGTCAGTTATTTGAGTGCAAACTTTTTGTTCTGTATTTTGGTGCAGTTCTTTTTCTTCCTTTCTTTCTGTGCAATAAAAGGTACATGTATCTGGTCTGACAAAACCTTGTCCGGTTATATCAATGAAAATGATTTTACTTGTATACAGTCAAACTTTGTTATCTTGAACTTGATGGGGCCAAGAATCTGAGGGTTCGAGATATTGAGGTTCAAATACATTAACCGTAGTTGGGACTTCAGAGTTGTCGAAAACTGTCGGTCCTGTCGGCAAGGCTGGTAAAAAATTCCCTGGACCGATAACTTGCTAGAAAATGTCGGTCCAAATGACCATTTGAAAATATCGGCTGTGATCTGATTATCTTAAAGCTCGGGTTCGGGATGCACAAATTCACTCAAACAACATGGCTGCGCGGCCGATCAAATTTGTGAAAGGTTCTCTACCGGAAGAAAAAGCTCAGTGGTAGAGCGCTCGCTTTAAAACTGGAAGGTCGTGGGTTCGAGTTCTGCTCGTGCCATGGCCGCGTCAAATCTAAGATGCAAATATATGCTTGCCAAATGCTCAGTATTTAGCAGTGAGAGTCACAGGTCTTTCGGATATGACCCCTAATGTCGCGGCAGGTTTTAACACGTTAAAGAACCCTCACTACTATGGTCTTGGAGTCAGAGTACAAACCATATAGTTCTACATTTGTGGTATTTCACCCACAGCTGGTGACGTCTCAATATGAGGGGAAATTCCTGACGGGATGTAAAACAAACTATTTCGTAAGAAAAGAAAAAATGCTGAACCTGGACCACTTAAAAAATTACGAAGTCTTCCGTGGTGTTACTGACTTCCATGCTGGCTGGAAAACTGACCGTATTTGGCTAGATAGGAGTGGTAGGTGCATTGCTGTTAAAACAAGAAAAGGCATTTTGGTGCAGTTCTTTTTCTTCCTTTCTTTCTGTGCAATAGAAGGTACATGTATTTGGTCTGACAAAACCTTGTCCGGTCTGACAGAACCTTTAGCTCTGCCAGACCAAATGTCTGACAGTGATTTTAAAATTTCGACAACTCTGGACTTCCATGTTCTTTGAGATATTAATGTTTGAAATACCAAAGTTGAACTGTATTTATAAAATGGAATGGAATTTTTTTTTACTTTTGATAGCACAGTCCTGTTAACAGAACAAAGGTCAATGTGGCAACCAGAACCATGATGAAATTCTTATTTGTAGGCCATAGTTTTCTCTGTAACCAGCACATCATTGAGCTCGGCTGGGAATTCTCCTCCTTCCTGCTGTAGTACAAATACAGTGCTAGACAGTAAGTCATCGGATATATTTTGACATGGACTGAGAGAGCATAAATGGCAGCTCCAAGAAGAATTCTATTTTGCTGGAACAGTCTCAAAGTTAATAACACCAGAAATGACATAATAGATTCCGCATTTCCTCGGCTAGATACAGCTATTGGTAATGGGTTGAACAACCAGATGGAGGCACATAAAATGGACCGAGTCTGCCCAGTGTTTTCTGACATTAGCAGGACGTAGATGAGGTACCCACTCAAGACATCAAACAGTACAAACAACACCTTTCCAAATAATGGGGAGACTGTTATATTGGGCTGAAGCATCCATGCCAAAATGGGAGTGTAGCGATATGTGGATCTGTTGTAAGGAGAAACCCCCTGAAAGTAGAAGTTTCAATGTGTCAGTGACAGTTATACACAATAAAAACATAACAAAAGCGTGATTATCATCTTCATATTTCTACTTTAGATTCACTTGGTGGATGTTCATTTTTATTTTTAAAGTTTTGTCTTTAAGCTTGTAAATTTTAAAACAACAAAATATCCAATACATGACATGAACTATGTGTAGTGTACAAAATAGATATGCATTCTTAAAATGAAATCTAATCTGAAAGTGATTAAACTAGTGGCACTGTAACACTTTCATCTATTTCATCTGTGACTATAATTATAAAAGGAATCCGTGTGCAATTCTACTAAGAAGCGCCTGTGGTGTTGACAACAATGACCATTTTCAATCCCTATATACAGTTTAGCCATGGCTGTATCGTTTCTATCAAAAAGGATTTACATATAGCACCTGTACGATTAAGACAACTCCGTAAGAAATGATCACTTTAACGACAGAACATTCTATCTAGAACTTTGACAGAACATTCTATCTAGAACTTTGACAGAACATTCTATCTAGAACTTTGACATTTAGAAACTGTGTTTACCGGTTTACCTGAGTCATGTATTCTGCGGCGTCCGTAAACACATTATAATCGACATCTGTATACTTGACAATGGATGTCCGATCCTGCCACTCTCCATATAAAATCATTATCATTCTTATTAACAGGCCAAGACCAAGGACTACTCTTATTTCCAGTTTCGGAGGCATCATTACAAACAAGTCGAAATCGAAAGTAGCATGTAGGAAGTTATTTATTGTGTGTAAATGTGTAAACCTATACCATATGTAGCGGTCAGCCGGATTCGATCGCCGGTGGCCAGATAGCTCAGTTGGTAGAGCACCTGACAAGAGATTCAGGGGGCCCGGGTCCGTTGCATTTTTCTCCCTTACCGTTACATTTGGTGCCGTAGACCAGCCCCTGGAACTGACAGGTGAAAAATGCCTGCCAGGGGATAAAGATATTGGGTTGATGTCTTCAGGTGTGAAGACATTTAAGGAGGGAGGAGTGTAGCGGTCAGCCGGATTCGATCGCCGGTGGCCACATAGCTCAGTTGGTAGAGCACCTGACTAGAGATTCAGGGGGCCCGGGTTCGAATCCCGGTCTGGTCCGTAGCATTTTTCTCCCTTCCTGTTACACATACAAATATAATCCGATTTGTTTTCACGACGTAGCCCGGTCTCCAAAAATAATTCGGTACACAACACTCATAACAAGACTGCCAGTCTGATAGACTTGCCTCAGACACCGTCCCTTGGTACCCTCTGTGCTTGTGACAACATTTTATAATATTGTCTTACTTTACTTCCCATATAGCAGACTTAATTATTGTACAGTACATTTTCAATCAGTACCTATGTCAATGTAGAAACCCTTAACATGTATATGAAACACATGTGTAAATTGTATCATGTAGTTATAATGTTTAATTGTTAATTTGTATATGCCCCCTGAGGGCCCTTGATTGGTGAATAAATAAATAAAAATAAAAAAAAATAAAAAAAATATATTGTATGTGATAACATTTTTGTAAATCAAAAGTCTTAGGCCTATGATCAAGGGAAGCAAAAATTATATAGGGAACCATGCGTCTTTGCTAGTCAAGCCGGGGTTTACGATTCCAGTGGCGTAGCTTCCACTGAGGCAACCGAGGCAGCTGCCTCGGTAAAAAAAAAAACAAAAAAAACCCCACCTTTTTCGTTGTTAAAATGTTGATTACCCCAGACCCCCTGCCTTGGTAATATTCGAACCCAAGCTACTCCAATGGATTCGTTTCGCTTCTCTACAAACGTTTTTAGAGAAGCGGAGCGGATCGTAAACCCTTGGCTAGCGAAGATGAGAGGGAACGGGAAGTCATGCTCAGCCTGAAAACACCGTTTCCTATACTTAAAAAACAAATACATATATGTATTTTAGAATCATTGTAACTCATTGCGAAAATTAAATGAATCAAGCGCCTATAGGTGCCACCCACAGGCACCTGTTCCTGTAAATGACTTATGACCTCTGTATACTAATAATAATTATAAGTGTACAGAGGTTATAAGACATTTACAGAAACAAGTGCCTGTGGTGCCACCCCTTTTCCTGGCTTTGTAATTTTTTGACACCCCCCCCCCTCACTCCGATTGTATCAAGTTCGATTCGCTCAAACCTCTGGATAATTCCATTTTACCTAATTAAGATGTATATGGAGCACCAAATTAACATAAACTCAAATAATTGAAGATATCTTCAATACGCCAGTTTCGAGTTACGAACTCTTCTGATATCATTAATTCTTTTGATGCGCGCAACAATTTAATTAAAGATCTCTTCAAACAATTAATGATATCTTCAATACTGAATTATTGCGCGCATTAATTGAATTGATGATAGCATTAATTCTTCAGCTGAATTGATGCGCGCTTTAATTGAATTAATGATCTCTTCAAATGAATTAATGATATCAACAATTGAATTGATGCGCGCTACAATTCAATTGAAGAGAGCAATAATTGATATAATGCGCGCATTCAATCAAATGATGAGAGCAATAATTGAATTGATGCGCGCATTAATTCATTTGATGAGAGCAACAATGGAGTTAATGCGCGCATTAATTCAATTATTGCTCTCTTCAATTGAATTAATGATATCTTTAATTCATTTGAAGAGAGCAATAATTCTTTTAGAGAGAGCAACTATATAATTAAAGATATCTTCAATTCAACATATCCACAATTGAATTAATGCTATCTTTAATTGAATTGTTGCTCTCTTTAAAAGAATTGATGCGCGCACTAATTCCTTATATAAAAGCATTGTAAATGATTTAAAGATATCTTCAATTGAATTAAAGAGATCATCAAATTATTTATACCGAGCTCTAAATTAATTATTGCGAGCAATATTTCTACTAAATTGATGCTCTCACCAAATGAATTGAAGAGAGCAATAATTGAATTAATGCGCGAATCAAATCTATTATTGCTCTCATTAATTGAATTAATGCGCGCATCAAATCTATTATTGCTCTCATTAATTGAATTAATGCGCGCATCAATTAAATTGAAGAGAGCAATAATTGAATTAATGCGCGCATTAAATCAATTATTGCTCTTATTAATTCAATTGATGCGCGCATTAATTCAATTGATGAGAGCAATAATTGAATTGAAGCGCGCATTAATTCATTTGATAAAAGCAATAATTGATTTAATGCGCGCATTAATTCAATTAAAGAGAGCAATAATTGAATTGATGATATCTTCAAATAATTGAAGATATCTTCAATTATTTGAGTTTATGTTAATTTGGCGCTCCATAGATGTAGGGCTCATGGCGGGTGTGACCGGTCGACAGGGGATGCTTACTCCTCCTAGGCACCTGATCCTACCTCTGGTATATCCAAGGGTCAGTGTTTGCCCAACTCTATATTTTATATTGCTTATATACGAGTTGTGAGATTGATCACTGTTCATTATCTTCAACGCGGAACGGAAAACGAAACGGAAGACGGAACGGAACGGAAAATATTGTATGCAATGTTATGAGGTCAGTATTTGCAAAATAAAAGGTTTATATCATGAACAAGGGAAGCAGAAATTACAGAGAGCGGGAAGTCATCCAAAGAATTCACCGTTACTTCATACTAATGCATATGCATTTTATTTAAAATCATTAACTTACCCCCCCCCCCCCCAATAATAATTAAAAAAAAACGTAAATAGAAAATAATTTTATTGAAAAAGCCTAGACTTTTCAAATATTCAATGAATACCCCTCCCCTCCCGAAAACAATATTGTAAAAGATAAATATTTTTTTCAACGATTTCCCCCAACCATAGCCATCATTAAAAATCGAACTTGCTTTTATTCGTAATTTAGTTCTACACCTGGTATAACACATGTATGCATTTATGTATCACATCAAATTAAAGCGAACGAGTCCGGTGTGTATAAAAGGTTTGCCTTATTTGGGATGAATTTATGTGAAAGTTCGTACATTAAGCCTACCGATATCCTGCGAATTAGTGTTGAACCCAAAGAGATACAGCGGGAAAGATAGATTGAAACAGATACAATGAAAACCTAAAGGTGAAGTTTACGATCCATAGTATATGAAGAATTAACATGAAATAGCTAAAAGACTAACAGACAATTTATGCTTGAATGGAATTAAAAGATCATCTCATTATTAATCTAAATTTTAAGATACAAGTATTAAGTTTAGAAATAAAGTGCCAGAAGTCCTTCCTATTAAGGATTGGAGTGCTGCAGTCACTAAGTCAAAATAAACAAGAGTACAGCCAACAGTACATAACACGCCCGTGAAAAACTAATATAGGGTGTTTTTCTTACACCATGATTTGTAGAACTTGCCTTCAACATCCTCCACTTGGCATAAAGTGTATGTGTACAAAGTTTGACGGTCCTAACCCCAACAGTTCAGTTTGTATATTGCCTACAAAGTTTCCTACTAAGTGATACTGTGATCTTGACCTTGAAAAACAATATGCATCTTCCTCTCATCATGGTGATCCAAGGTTCCCAGTTCTAATATCCTTGAGCTTACGGTTCGGTTTGTATCCTGTTTACAAGGTTTTCCTACTGAGTAATACTACGACCTTGACCTTTGACCTTTAAAAACAATAAGCATCTTCCTCTCATTATGGTGATCAAAGGTACCAAGTTGCTATATTCTGGAGCTTACGGTCCAGTTTGTATCCTGCCTACAATGTTTTCCTACTAAGTAATATATACTATTAACTTGACCTTTGACTTCTGACCTTGAAAAACAATAGGCATCTTTCTCTCATCGTGGTGATATATCGTATAAAAATCAAAGGATGTTTAACTTGTTGACTTAAAAAGATCATGAATTATTGTTGTTTTATACATACCACTCCCTGTTGTAGGTACACACATACACGGTATTACTCTGGACAATGAAAGATACATGTTACAAGTATATTTTAACAGTGATATACATAAAGTCTTTTTAAGACTTCATAAAAATTATGTAAACATTATCTGATGATGTTTAATGGACCTTTACCAATTATCAGTTGCGGATTTAAAGGGGGGAGGCCCAGCCGGCGCCACCTCCCTAAAATTTTCAAATTTAAGGTAAATCGTGGTGTCTTGCTCAGAAAAATGTACTAAACGATAAAAAAAAAAGAAAAAAAAAAGCAATAATATCTTCCACTCCCGGAGAGATAAATGGCAAAATCTTTGGATTTCTTGAATTACTTTATTGGGAGAACTTAATTTTCCCCCAAAACCCTTAAAATTTGCGTCATTTTATTAATTTCACCTTATTAAAAATGATAGAAAATAGTACAAATGACTAAATAGGAGACATATATTTCAAGTCCTATAAAATCCAGACTCCCTGCCTCATAAAGTGGCGTGTACAAACCACAATTCCTGGATCCGCCTTCGATTATTGTAATTGTGTTTGTGCCAATAAATATCTGTATTCATTTATATGTATATGTGTAAATACATGTACATGTGCGTTAATGGCGGGGTTTTTTTTTGGGGGGGGGGATAAAACACGTGTGTTCTTTCCATTCTCTACCCATAGGTGTCGCTGCTCGCTAACGCATCTGTCAATGCCAAACTTTCAAAATTCTTGTAAAACGCTTTTTGAATTCTTATTCAAACGTTTACTTCGTTTAATCAGTTTATGATCCAGAATTTTAAGATAAAATTGTATTACCGCTTGTAAACAAATTCCCAAAATAAAGCATTTCTCCACGATTTCTTGTGTTATCTTGACTGCATTAACCATTCTAATTCTTAAACTCCGTTCCGTGTTTTGTTCCGTTTCCGTTCCATTTTCTATTCCGCGTTTTGCAACGCCCCTTTCATTCGTGCCCATGCATGGCAATGTTGAAAGATTTGATCATCAAATACTATGTACAAAGACATTGTCGATGAAAAACTTCAGGTTATTTTTAATAAATCAGAGAGGTATTTAACAACGTGATTTTTTGAATGACTGGTCACAAGATATGAATATTTCTTTTTCCGATTTATATTGACGAAGCAACTTTTTAAGTGATTTACATCACCTTTTTCTGGCATATGTAGTGGCACAATAGGTTGAAGTTTCTCCTTATTTTTTCGGAAAAAAGATAGGGGGTTGCGTAAAACATTTAAAATTATTTATTGAGAAAATAGATTACAATTATTGTTTTACTTCACATAATTTATCTTCAAATTATACGTTTCACTTACAATCAATATGACGGATACCATGTTCCCACAGGCACTTGTTTCATACATGAGTCCATCTCCTTAATAAGTGGTATTATTAAGGAGGGGGGACTCATGTATGAAACAAGTGCCTGTGCATATTCCATGTTGATGCTAGGCCGAATAAAATGACGACAAATCTTATTTAATGAAAATTGGCTTTACAAAGAACTCCGGGTTTTTTGTTTTGTTTTGTTTTTTACATCCAGCAAGTGCAAATCAACATTATCGAATGTAAATAACAATTCTTATTGAAAATATAAATAACAAGATTATCGAATATGAATAACAAGATTATTGAATACAAATACATGTAACAAGATTATCCAATATAATTCAAAATTTATGGTATGAAAGGCGAAGACAACGAACAGCGATCAATCTCACAACTCCCATAAGTAACACAAAATTGAGAGCTGGGCAAACACGGACTCCTGGACACACCGGAGGTGGGACTAGGTGCCCAGGAGGAGCAAACACCCCCCGCCGACCGGTCACACCCGCCGTGAGCCCTATATCTTGATCAGGTAAATGAAGTTATCTGTAGTCAAAATCAGCGGTGTTCCAAGAACGGCCTAACAATCGGCATGCAACACGCCAGACAGCATTTGACCCAATGATAGGTTGTATTGGCAAACTAGATCGTTATAAAGACCATAGAATTTGCGAAATGCTGACTTTAAACGAGACTGTTGGAACCCCTGCTCCAACTTGTTTGTCAGTAGCCCGCTTCGAATTAAAAACGGATATAAATCAAGATTTATCGCATATCAATCAAATCTCTAGCATGTCAATTCACGATTTCCACATATGAATAACAAGATTATCGAATTTAAATAGAGATCTTGCATATACATGTAAATCAAGATTTGTATATTACTATGGCGTGTAAAATGTTGCAATATTATACCAAAATTGATTTATCTGCGAAAATATTATATACCATCTATATGCGTAAATTTTGATTTATATTCGATGATCTTGATATCTATTTGGGAAAATTTTGATTTATAGTCTACCAAATGTGTTTTAATGACAAAACATCAACGATATCTTCCTGCATATTTCTACTAACAAACAGTTGGCACTTTAATTTCTCCAGGCCACAATTGATGGAAACATCACTGTTTTCTTGAGTTTGTACACGTATAGAAATAAATGAAGCATAACAACAATAATAGCAGAGGTACGTTTATTACAAGATAAACATAAAAACAGATATATCGTGAACACGTGCAAGACAGTTCTACTGATGATGTCAATAAAAAAAATTGCTTTGAAGATTTAATCGTAAAACGTGTGTTTAACAACAAAATTAAAGATATGAAGCAACAGCTTAGGTAGTTACACATGGTCAATCACACTAAGTTCTCCGAAATGTACAAAATATATCATATAAAGCAAGATGTGCCACAGCGACTGAAGAGGGAATACAGAAGTACTTCGGAAGCCATTAAAGTAAGTTTGCACATGCTGATTTTAATGAATATTGAGGTCCAAACGAATTTCGCACTCTGTATCACATACCGTCCGAGTTTATTATTTGTTAAATCGTTAAATGTTTTTCCAAATCACTTTGATGGGTTTCTTTTTGCGTTAAAACTTATAAGTTAGTTCTCCTCTATCTGCGTGCTATATAGCAAGGCATTGTACGTTAGCAGGTAATTGTCCGTGGTAAGTGTTGTAATAAAAAAGATCAATATAATTTCATTGGAAGTAAAACCTTGGATGTATGTAAGATGATATGATGGTGCAATCATAAGAGCATCACATGAGAATGCGCAGACCAGTTACGGCGCATTCAAATTCAGCCATGCCAAGGGAGTTTCAATGGATGGTGCCATAGACCATTTATTATATTAGCATTAATTAACTACATGCTGTCATGAAACAGTAATACCCGCAGGCAAGTGCTTGCCTTTAAATACATTCTCCGTCGTACTTGTGTAACTAGCAAAGAGTCACAATAGTTACCATATAACATACCGTATATACCATATTACATAGTATTGTGTTTTCTGTTGGGCAAGTGCTCTAAATTAAGTCATTCGCAGGTCATGACTCTACATCATATATTCCTGCTACACATATCAAGATGCATCGAGTATTCTGATGGGCAAGTGCCCCAGGGTCATCCTAACCGCCATTATTATTATGGTTTAGATTCCAACCCTTAAAGCAAATGTATTCGAATTCTTGTTGCACAGGGCATATTACACTGACCATCAGGCATTTCTTCGTCGTTTTCCCATCCCATTTGTCCCTCAAGGTGAAAAACTTACTGCATATCTAAAGGACACCGTCAATTATCTCCCAAAAGATGATTTTGCAGCTGTATAAAATATAAGAGGATTTCTGGGAACCACTGAGATTTTTCTATAGAAAAACGTTGTTTTTCAAAACCCAACTGGTCCTCATGGTGAAAACGAAAATTGCGAAAACTTATCGCTCATCAATAGGACACCACCAATTACTTTCTGAAAGATGACTTGGCTACTGCGTAAAATGTAAGAGTTCTGGGAACCATGCAAAGTTTTGTTTGTTTTTTGGTTTTTGTTTTTTTTAAATTGGTCACCCCCAACCAAACAACACAAAAAATACATAAAACCCATGTCGATTTTTTACTCCCATTTGCCCTTAAGGATGAAAATTAAAATTCCGAAAACTTAATGCACATCTACTGCGTAATTTTGTAAGATATGTTCTGGGAATCAGGATTTTTTTCTTCGTTTTAACACCAATCTGGACCGCCGAGTTGAAATGAAGATGCCGAAACTACAGGACACCACCAATCATCTTCCAAAAGATGATTTGGCTATTGCGTAAAATGTATGAGGAGTTTTCATTATATATAACAGTACAGGTTTTCCCCCGTATGTACCTATAACGTTTCCACATATGTTCAGTACATACGTGTAGTTTTTTTCCCGTGTTGGTCCGGGCTAGAATTGGTCCTCAGCATCCCTTGTTTGTCGTAATTAAATAATAAACAACCAACCAACCGCTCTTTACATGCTGATTTTGACTACGGATTACTTCATTTATCTTATCAAGATATGGGGCTCACGGCGGTTGTGACCGGTCGACAGGAAATGCTTATTCCTGCCAGACATCCAGTCTAATTAAAATTAGACCCTATGATCCGCTCATCTACTATCGCTACACGTGTAGCGGATCATAGGATCTAATTTTAATTAGATTGGCTAGACACCTGATCTCACCTCTGGTATGTCCGGGGACCCGTGTTTGCTCTTCTCTTAATTTCGATTTATAGGATTTATGAGATTGATCATGCACTGCTCATTATCTTCGGTTATATACATCGTGCACCTGTCCCAATCTTCTGAAAACATTGTATGGACTGGTAGAGATTTTACTAGCTGTCCCAATCTTCTGAAAACATTGTATGGACTGGTAGAGATTTTACTAGCTGTCCCAATCTTCTGAAAACATTGTATGGACTGGTAGAGATTTTACTAGCTGTCCCAATCTTCTGAAAACATTGTATGGACTGGTAGAGATTTTACTAGCTGTCCCAATCTTCTGAAAACATTGTATGGACTGGTAGAGATTTTACCTGTCCCAATCTTCTGAAAACATTGTATGGGGCTGGTAGAGATTTTACTGGGGGTCTATTTAAATGAACTCTTCTTTGTCCCCAACAATGGCGTTTTCACATAAATTTAAATACATGTACATTTATATCTATGTTTTTCTCTTAGTAAACGGCAGGACTGCCTCCAGTAATGAAATTCACCAACAGTCCGTGAGTAGTCTGGGAAGATGGACTCGTTTATCATCGTTGCACAATTTTTTTTTTTACTATCGGTAGACTTTAGAATCAGTCGGATAACAATTTTATCAAGCACTGATCAGCTCAGATTTCTTTTTCCACGTGTTATATTTTGACCGCCATTAATACTTCTGACCTTTCGTTTTGCATTCTTTTAATATTTTGTCAGCTTTCTGTAACGTCATCGGACTACTTACGCAATGGATGGTCACTCTGAGAAGTAATAAATAGTTACGAAAGAAAGTCTTGTAATAAATGAATAACAAGTTTATTGTGAACACAGAAGATGTAAATTTAACCAAATGGTAATTAAATTCAAAAGACTGGTAAATTTAACCAGTAATTAAATTCAAGAGACTGGTAAATTTAGCTAGTAATTAAATTCAAGAGACCGGTAAATTTAACCAGTAATATACTACCCAAGACAATTAGCAAAATACTTGTACTCCTCCTTTTCTCTTAGACAATCTATTATATTTGGAAAAATCAACAACTGAGCTATTTATACATTATATACTTATTATACATGTATACACATGTATGTATATATAATTATAGAAAATGTTATTATGCGCAATTATTTGCATTATATATTATTATATCAACGATTAAAGTGGCATATAGGCCCGACGGGCCGGGTGTTTATTGATTTGTATATTGTGATAAAATTGGATGTATGAATATATGTACACATGCCACTATAATAAATAAAATTACTTACTTACTCACTTACTATAATAAAAACCCGAGGTTATATTGACTGGTAATCTCAACCAGTAACATTAAACCAAGTAGATCTACTATATGTTTCTTAACATTCGCTGATAAAACCTATAACGCTTATGTTGGAATTCCCATGGACACGAATTGTGCTCCTTTATTAACTGACATGTTTCTATATTCATATGAAGAAGAATTTATTAAAAAAAATTCTACCTGAGAAGAAAAAATCTCTTGATGTGGCCTTCAATTCGACATTTAGATATATCGATGACGTTTTGTTTGTAACTTTCATTCATATGTCGATTCTATTTATCCCTGTGAGCTCGAAATAAAAGACACCACGGAGTCGTCCACTTCTGCTTCATACTTAGATATTTTATTAAAAGTAGACATTAACGGCAAACTGACAACTCAACTGTACGACAAACGGGATGATTTCAGTTTCTCCATCGTCAACTTCCCATATTAATGTAGCAATATTCCATATCACCTGCATATGGTGCTTATATGTCTCGACTGATTCGATAGACAAGAGCTTGTTCTGCGTATAGTCAGTTTTTAAATCGAGGCAAGCTACTGAGAAATAAGTTGATGGTTCAGGGATTTCAACAGTCTCGATTGTAGTCAGCATTTCGCAAATTCTATGGTCGTTATAACGATAGTTCGTCAATACATGTACGGCCTATTATTTGGGTCAAATGCTGTTTGACGTGTTTCATAGCGATTGTTAGGCCATTCTTGGCACTCTGATTTACATTGCATATATCGTGACATCATGTAACATGACCAATCAAATCAATCGGATCGCGCTCGTCATTTTCCGTACCAGGTTAAGGAAATAGGCCCTACTCGCAATAAAAAAAATTACCGAGCAGTCTGTACCCCCCCCCTTTCCCACACTAAACCGTATCTGTTATTTTAAAGAAATAACACAAATAAATTGTCAATCTCTACCCAGAGTTGTCGTTCCTTGCTCTCACTTACACGTATTTGTGAATTGTAAGGAACGATAACTCTGGGTGCGCAATGCATTATGGGAAACGTAAACGGAGAACATCCACGGGTACACAAGGCCAGGTAAGCACAGTTTAACAAAATAGGACTAGTCTAACTACGGTATCAAAAGTAATGACACACTCAACAAAACATGTTTACAACAAACCAATTAACAGTTTGAATATCAAACATTCGATGTTACAATCGCATTATTCATGTGTCCCGTAGATCTACATGCAAGTAATCGCGCCAATGAAACTCGTTAGGGGACGATGTCAAAAGTCAAATCATTACATTCTCCATTAATTAAATATAAACATAGTTAACTTGCTTAAAAAATGATAATAATAAAGCAAATGCATCATAGCATTTTACATTTCCATATAAAGTTGTCCTTTCTTTAACTCTATCGCATAAAAAGTACCCGACATGCAAAATCCTTTATAGGGGCATAGGCTAGTTTGTTTATTTCAATATCCTGACGTCGGAATTTATGTTGGATTTTTCATTTTATCTCTCTTCATTAATAATCATTGTAACTGTGTCTTTCGTAACTTCTTTTGAAGCCATGTTTTCGTCGTAATCTCGGTTGAGATTCGGCTCGGCTGAATATTTGGACTGGTCAACGCCTCCACCGAATTTCGGAGCAGTCCTTCAAAATTCATGTCTGGAAAGAGGGTGTTGCACAGAAGCGGTAATATTCCCTAATCGAAGCTTTGTGCCTGGTATTTAAACACCAGTGACGTAGAACTTACCTTCATTCCTATTTAAAACTCTGATTACGTATTTTCCATTTACATACCTGTGGGATTCCCCAGTAATAAGGGCAAGCCTAAAATATTTTATGTGTCCGTACATAGTCTAAACATAATTTTTGAAATTCTGAGTACTAGACACAATGTATCTAGGGTTATGAGTGTATCAAATATTTAATATTTTATAATACTACAGTCCAAGAGCTCTTATACTCGTATGTATCTGTAAACTCTGACCACAATACAAAATATGAGAAGTTTAATACGCATTGATAAAGTTCAACAAAATTCCAAGTACATGCACCTGAAAACATTGATTACCATAGCAATTTTCTACTGGAATACATATTGCCTTATCCATTCAAACTGTTTAACAGTTATTTACCTTGTTTGACATAAATTCTTACAAAGCTTTAAAACCTAAGAATTCTCGTTAACAGCCTTGACTTTTAAAACACAGGTATCACATGCTGTGTTCGGCGTGTTTGTTGCGACTCCCATTCACAAACTGGGCACATTGTAAGTGTGTTTCAATTAAGGGAAATCTAGATGGAAAACGTAATATTGAAGAAAAGAAAACATGTGTCCGTGAGGGATTCCAACCCGGTCGTTAAAAAAGATGATTTCTCTACATTTTAAAATTCTACGACCTTATCCACTGAACCATTAACGTGCAGGTGAAGTTGAAAATGATATCAGTGAAGTCGTTTCGATTTTTTGAAATTTACAAAAAAAATGCCCCCGTGAAACAAAATTTCAAAGCGACAGTTTTTTTTAGTAGAAAACTCGAAGAACATTTTCATGTTACATATGTAAATTCATTTTGTTTCACGGAGGCAGTTTTTCTGAAATTCGGGGATACCCCTCTTTTTTAACGCTAAAATCATATAAATCGCTTATTGCTTGATTTAAACTCAAATTATTTTGGCTAATTCTTGTTAATATACGTCTTTTAAACTTATTTTCAAAAATGTTTGAATCAAGACATAAGTTCCCATTGGTTTTATCATATATTTGAATATCTTTATTTTATCGATATCTCACGCAACACCTTTATTAGGGAAATTAACACGAGACGTGCAACAACGTCTCATCCCACATGTTAATTTCCCTAAAGGTGTTGCATGGAAGATGGAAAAAAATTAAGTTATTCAAATATATGATAAAACGAATTGGAACTTATGTCTTGATTCAATAACTTTTGAAAATAAGTTTAAAAGACATGCATTGACAAAATTAGCCAAAAATATTTCGAGTTGAAATCAAGCAATAAGCAATTTATATGATTTTTAGCGTTAAAATGGAGGGGTATCCCCGAATTTCAGAAAAACTGCCTCCGTGAAACAAAATGAATTTAGCATGAACAAGTTCTTCGAGGTTTCCTCTAAAAAAAAAAACCCTGTCGCTTTGAAATTTTGTTTCACGAGGGCATTTTTTGTAAATTTAAAAAGATTGAAACGACTTCACTGGTATTATTTTCAACTTCACCTGTACGTTAATTTTCCTTAGTAATCTATGGTCTACTGCGTGGTTCAGTTAAGTGGGTAAGATAGTCGATTCTTATATGTAAAGATGTTTTCTATTTTGAAAACGACCGGGTTCGACTCCCTCACGAACACATTTTTTTGTTTTTTTATACGCCCGTCTTAAGACGGGACATATTATGGTATGGCGTTCATGTCCGTCCGTCCGTCTGTTAGCTTTTTCGTGTCCGACCCGTAACTTAAATACTACAAGGCCTACAATCATCAAACTTTGTCTGTAGATACATCTTGGGTAGAAGGTGTGTCGCACATTAAAACCAGGTCACTGTGACTTTTCATTAAGAAGATATCCGTCTGTCCGTCCGTCTGTTAGCTTTTTCGTGTCCGACCCGTAACTTAAATACTACAAGGCCTACAATCATCAAACTTTGTCTGTAGATACATCTTGGGTAGAAGGTGTGTCGCACATTAAAACCAGGTCACTGTGACCTTTCATTAAGAAGATATGGCCATATATGGCAAAAACTTGTCCGGCTCATAACTTGAAAACTATTAGACCTAGAATCACCAAAATTGGTCAACTAATGCATCTTAGGTAGAAGGTGTGTCGCATCCTACTTTAAGGTCACTGTGACATTTAATTAAGGTGATATTAAAAAAAATGTTTTAATGGGTACAATCTATACTGTTAACAATATGTGACGGGCGTATCATGTGCCGTGGCGGTGCACTTTATTGTTTTTTTTTCATATTACGTTTTCCATCTAGATTTTATTTTCTTAATTGAAACACGCTTCTAGTTTTTATAAATGTTTTATGATGATGATTCATATCAAATCTCTGTTTATTACCATGTGTCGAGTTTGAAATAAGCTTCGAACCTGGACACTGTTTATTTTGTGAATAGGACTCTCAATAAACACGCCGAATACAGCATGCAATACCTGTGTTTTAATAGTCAAGGCTGTTAACCAGAACTTGTATGTTTTTTTCTGAATGAAAGTTGTTGACAAAGGCATGGTGCCTTTTACAAAAACCCATTGTGAACTTTGCAAAGCTTTGGAAAAAAACTTTAAGGCCGAACAAGGTAAATAACCGTTAAATAGTTTGATTTTATATGTATTACAGTAGCAAATTGCTATGTTGAATAAATTTTTACAGGTGCATGTACTTTATTAATGCGTTTTCAACTTCCCATATTTTGTTTTGTGGTCAGAGTCAAGTATAGTTGCCAATAGTTGGTTGTAGAAAATAATACATACGAGTATAAGAGCTTTTGGACGGTAGTAGTATAGAATATTAAATATTTGATACACTCGTAACATGTAAACCGTATATATTGTATCTGATACTCAGAAAAAAAGAAGACAATTTAATCTTCACGATTTTTAAAAATTATCTTTAGACAACATGACGATGTTACATGTATAATGTATTGACACATAAAATGTATTAGGCTTGTCCCTAGTACTGGGGAATCCTTCAGGTATTTAAATGGCAAATACGCAATGAGTATAAATATGAATGAAGGTCAGTTCTACGTCACGAGTGCTGGCACGGAGCTCCGATTAGGGAAAATTCCCGCTTCGGTGCAACACCCTCTTACTTTCAGCTTTGGTCGGTTCTAGCAATTAATGAGCACTTAGGTGACACAGCTGTTCGCTTTAAATATGTGATTTGATTATTAAACCAACTCTCTATCACCATTAATTTTGCATTGCTTACCGTTTAGGTATGAAAATCCCAAAATGAAAACAATCACTATAAATTTCTGTTCAAATCAAAAAACACAAATGAAGAGTACAACACTGAGGTATACATTTCTGAGAAACATAACATACACCCCCTGAGTTACAAACATACACAGCTGAAACTGACAAATTAACACGGTTGCAAGTTTGGATTAACAAGTTTACATGCTTGGATTTTTGAACACGATTACCCTCCATACAAGTATAGGCATGTGGAGATACATGTACACTGTTTCAATAAGTTGAATAACTAGATAAAACAGACTATTGAAACTCTTCAATTTCAGAAGATAAAATGTTGTGCCATGGAAGTCTGTAATCGTTTGATTTCTTATCTTACATTTCTCGTTATAAAAATGCATCATTGTTTCCTAAGTTATACGCAGTCATCCCTACGGTATTTCCGTTTGTAGACTTAGTATTACATAGCTGTACCTTACAACATCGCATCTGACACGTTATATATAAGTCAACAAATGTCAAGTTTACATGTTGAAATAATTTTTACCTCTTGTAAGTTTCCGTCCCACACTGAATCTATGGAGTCTGTAATTCTGTGACGTCTGTTAAATTTCCTCTGCACTCTCTTTTGCAACGAATTATCAATATAAATCCGTACCGGATAAAAATTGTATGATTCGGCGTAGACTTGTATATTGTATTTCTCCTCATGCTTCACTACCTGATATAATTCATACGGACCAGCAAAAACTTAGGGATGTTTTGTATTAGTAATTTTCTATTCCTTGGATTGATTGATTGTATATATTGTTTAACGTGCCTCTCGAGAATTTTTCACTCATATGGAGACGTCAGTCACCCAGACCGATGTTCAAAGGGCTTCAAAGACCTAGGTTTGGCGCTTACGGCCAATGAGCAGTGAGAGTTCTTTAGCGCGCCACACCAACTGAGACACGGGACATCCGTTTTTAAGGTCATTTCCGAGGACCCGTGACATTCACACCTGATGCTGAGCGTTTGGCGATGGAACTGTCACTGCCTGTTTTAACGACTTAGGTCTGTCGCGGCCAGGTCGAACCCCGACCTTCCGCATTCGGGGCGAACGCTCTCCCTCTAGACCACCGCAGCGGTACCTCTTCCTTGGACAACTTTGTAAAGTCTGTTCTGTAACGTACTACTTTTAAATAGCCCGGAGTATTTTGGCATTTTGCGACTCCCCTATCTGATTTTTAACGAAGACCGAGTCCCCCCCCCCCCCCCCCCCCCCCCCTCCATTACTTTTGCAATGTTAACAGAAATCGACCCATGCTGAATTCCGTATTTTCTAAGTCTGATTATTAGATAATGAAGGACAACGTAAAATATTACATATGGATTAAATTGCCTACTCTCAAGTTTTGTTATGTAATTATTCTATAATACAATGCTTTTGTCACTGGCAACGCGAAAATTTTCTATTCTACAAAATAAAGCCGAAGTGTTTGAACAAACTAGATGTACCTTCAAATGGTTATCGTATTTTTTCTTGCGATAAATCTTGTGTACAAATAGTAGTTACAAATGCAAGAAAACTTCCTGGATCTCCTCTCCCGGATGTTGAAAGCGACTCCCTCTTTCTATTTAGCGACTCCTCCAAACTGACAAAGTAACGGTTGTGCACGGAGTATTTGTATTTGTATTTCGTATGCGTGCAAAGAAATTATTGCGCTCGCTAAAAAAAAGAAAAGAAAAAAAAAAAGAAACCGGTTTGAATAAGAAGTGTTATATCCATTCTCAAATTACAGTAAAGGGCTATATCTCAAGAACCTCTTGGCCAATTTTTGACTTTCATTTGTATTAAAACTAGGGTTGTGACCCTTTAACAAGGGGAGATAATTAGGAAAATGCAAACAAAAGTAGTGGTTGCTAAAAAATCTTCTCAAGAACCACTGGGCAAATTATCACCAAACTTATACCTGTGTCACATTACACTGCGATTAGGTATCCGACTAGGTAGCGGGTTCTGAGCGGCCTGAGAATGCCAAAATCTGAAAAGTGTCCGGCCGGGGACCATGCGGTGAGAACACGCCATTCAGGGCCCGTATACCCCACCGGCAGCTTTTAGCGCGGAGTTAAATCCTGGCGATGTCAACCCCATCGTAAGATAACGCTCACGTGCTTCAGCGAGTTGTAGACGTAGGAACGGCAGTCTCAGATGCCTCGGAGGATTGGCCATGTCGATGTTGATGGCAACAGCGTCGATGATGATGTTGGAGATGATGACGATGACGATAGGTATATATACACCAGTTTGCAATTGCCTTAATTGCACTTAACACGCATGAAAAGGCAAAGGTCACCGAACGATACCCGGATGTTCTCAGAACGGACATCGTCCGGGCTTCATCCGATACCCCTCAGGTGTCCGAGCGGTGACCGCACGGGGGTACCTAGTCCGTACGATGTCCGTATGGGTACCGGACGTACCCCTCCCGGTTACCTACCGATAACCTTACGGATATCGGGCGGCCACCAACACCATCATTCCATACGCTCCCCGCCCGGTAAACATACGGCTGCCTTCCTTGTCCCGCCCGAGGTGCGGGCGGTATATGAGGAGAGCTAATCACCCGGCAGACTTGGAAATGTGTCCCTACGGTGTTAGATCTTGACAGGTCCCCCACCGATACCTATACCTCGCCCGGTACCCGCTAGTAATGTGACACAGGCATTATGCATAAAGATGAGAATTGGTTGTAGATAAAAAATTATTCAAGGCATCATCCTGGGGCAAAGGGTGTGGTCTCGAAACATATTTATAAAAAAAAAAAAAGTAGGCCACAGTGACCTACTTTTTGAATTTTGCAGACATTCAAATTTCACATTTTCAATTTTAGATGCATATTTTGGACACTATGAAAGCTAGGATCATCAAACTTTGTCAGTTGATGCATCTTGATTCTTCATAGTTTGTTGACTAAAAAGTAGGTCACCGTGACCTACTTTTGGAATTTGACGGCTATATTTTAATATTTCAGATACTATTTGACTTACAATCATCAAACTTTGTCAGTTGATGCATGTTGAGTCTTCAGAGTGTGTTGACCAGAAAGTAGGTCACTGTGACCTACTTTTGGAATTTGACGGTTATATCTGAATATTTCAGATACTATTTGACTTCAATTATCAAACTTTGTCAGTTGATGCATCTTGAGTCTTTGGAGTGTGTCGACCAAAATGTAGGTCACTGTGGCCTTCTTTTGGAATTTGACGGCTATATTTGAATACTATTTGACTTGTCAGTTGATGCATCTTAAGTCTTCAGTGTGTCGACCAAAAGTAGGTCACCGTGACCTACTTTTGGACAGTTACATTTAAATTTTCAGGTACTATTTGACTTAACATCATCAAACTTTGTTGATTGATGAATCTTGGTTAGTGAGAATTTTTGCCTGTTCTGCAATGTATCAGAAGAGCGATTCTAGGCCCATGGGCCTCTTATTTGTTTTCTTTCTTCTTTTCGACCACTCTTCTTTTTTACAATCTCAAGAAGGACGAGTACTATTTTTTGGTGGTCACGGCGTGTTTTCTTTTTGTCCTTATCTTGAGAAGAACTCTTTTTACGTCTTTTTGAAGGCGTTTCTGCTCTTGTCCCAGCAACATTACTCCCTTCATCTGGAGCTGCCGTTTTCCTGCCTGTACTCATTTTTATGCCCCCGAGATCGAAGATGGGGGCATATTGTTTTTGTCCTGTCTGTCATTCTGTCTGAAACTTTAACTTTGCTAATAACGTGGGTACCAACGTTTTTGACCCTGTGACCTTGGAGTTTGACCTACCTTTTGAAAACTTTAACCTTGCTAATAACTTGTGAACAGTAAGTGCTAGAGCTTTGATATTTCACATGAGTATTTCTTGTGACAAGACCTTTCCTCGGGTACCAAAATGTTTGAACCTGTGACCTTGACCTTGGAGTTTGACCTACTTTTAAAAGATTTGACATTGGCCATAACTTTTAAATGGTAAATTTATATTAGGGCTTTCATATTGCACGTGGGCATTGACCATCTTTGGAATTGGCCGTTATCGGGAGCATTTGTGTTTCACAAACACATCTAGTTCTTTTGAGTATTGTGCTCTCCACCGTTAACGTTTTTGACGGCAACAGATACCATTTCTTTATCTTTGTCCGACTCGACCCTCTCCACATTCCTGTCCTTGCGACTTGTTTAGCGCGATTGATATCTTTCGTCTCCAGATTGTGAACTCTTTTCCCTAGTTCTTGGTGAAACAGTCTTGGATGTTCTTTGTTGGGAAACGCTGTGTGCTTGTGTCATTGTTGGTGTGATAAACTGAAGACAGGACCCCCGCTGCAGTGTTTGACATGCCCTCAACCCGCCAAAGGTCCCTTAGACAACTAAATGGAACTTTGTGAGCAAAAATGTGATTTTTTTGTAGAGTCCTTGTAAGCAAAAATGTGATTTTTTTGTAGAGTCCTTAGCCCTAAGTTTAGTTTAAAAAACATCACATTAAAAATAGAATATATTCTCTTTTTTATTTTTAGGATATGGAAAAGTAATGCTACAAAAGAGTTGCGCTGATCTAGAGGGGTTAAGGGGTACGGAACCTCCCCCAAATTTTGGGATTATCATAGTTATTTTATGACCATAGGACACCCCTCTTCCCCACCCCAAATGGGACATATATCTCTTTATTTATGACGCATGCTGTTGTGTTTTAGTTCACCTGAGCTGAAAGCTCAAGTGAGCTATTCTGATCGCCTGTTGTCCGTCTGTAAACTTTTTATATTTTCGACTTCTTCTCCAGAACCACAGGGCCTATTACAACCAAACTTAGCCAAAAGCATCGTTGGGTGAAGGGCTTTCAAATTTGTTCAAATGAAGGGGAGATAATCACAAAAATGCAAAAATAGGGTGGGGTCATTTTAAAATCTTCTTTTCAAGAACCACTGGGCCAGAAGAGCTGAAATTTATATGATCTGTTATGATATGTTAGTTATGAAATTCCTTATTTTAGACCTAAATTCTTGTAATTTTAGCCCTAAAATTAGCCCTTAATTTTTGTCAGAGAGTGCTGGACAGCCTGGAAATGGTGACACCGTGTGGATTTCGTTCTGTATCTTACAATTAAGCACCTGGTACCTGTAAAACTAGGGCTCGTCCTCTGTTTGTGACTCGTACACGTTTAGTGAACTTATTTCACTGTTTCCCTGTACGAATCGTCATAAATATGGTATAATGTGTACATTAAAATCAGGCGCTTAATTTTAAGATAGAAAACGAAATCCACAACATTTCGTGTAATTCTATGTCATTGACAATAAGTCTGTACATCGTTAGCTGCAGAACTGTAGCTCTCTGAAAAAATATTGTGACGGAACAGCTAGCACATCGTTGAAGCATTCCAACAAGCGGGTAGCATCAGCAAATGTATAAAAAGTGGTTTAAGAATTTTCTTTTTGGTATGTTATTACTTAAAGGGACTGATTCACGATTCCCCCTCCCCTCAAAATGTTGTTTTTCACTTTTAATGATAAAAATCTACTGTATGTTGTGTTTAAAAGGTTTCACAAAAAAATGAAGGCTAAACATTATCACAGAAACTCATTTTAGAGAGTTTATTATTTGCTTAATAGTAAACAAAGATTGTAGTATGAAATTGTTTACATAGTTTTCAAGAGAAATGGAAATTAATCTAAGTTTATCATATCTATCACATTTCAAGTATTCTTTAGGGATAAATTAACCGTATTAAAAATGTGTAATCTAAAATTTCAATTTGTGACTGTGCTGTCACTGCAAAAATAAAGATTTCACTATAAAAAGACTTGTCTATGTTTACATGACATAGAGTTGAAGCTAAAATATTGCTTTTATGCTTGCCTTCAAAAGGTCAAATTTTGGCTCAGTGTCAATAAAGTAAATTCAAACTCTTAATTCCGTAAACTTGGACAAATAGGAATTTGTTAAAGTAAGGTTTTCTAAAGTACGACTTTGTACACGGATACTTACATTGTTTTCTTCCTTTATATCTAATTCAGTTTTTAACCATTGCACATTTAATTTGTCGTCTAATTTATTTAATTCTTCAAAGTAACTTCTCTACTTGACCTGAACGCACAGCCATTTTTGTTGTTGTTTTCATTGTTACTACAATTATGTTAAATGTATTCCTACGCGCCATTTCAAAAACGTTAATTTAAAGCTTTTTGATGAGAGAAACTATTTGTTTTACTATTTAAAAAACATAGTTGAACTTGAATGATAAGAAATGAAGCTTATAATTCTTTTTTTGATGCAGGTATCAAAGGAAAAGTTTTTCATCAGCACATTAATTGATGAAGTTTTCCGTCCAACTTGCATCAAGAAAAGAATTTTCATTTCTTAGATTCGAGGTAATGAAAAAGTCTTTGTTAAATTGAACTTTGCGCATGATAGAAATATATCTTTCAGATGAGTTTTATTCACTGGATAAAATGAAAACAACAACAACACCCCCCCCCCCCCCCCCCAAAAAAAAACAACTGGTAAACTACATGTATTGATCATGAGAAAGTTACTGAAGCCATAGGTGCCATTTTATAGAATTAATATATTCATTTAACTGGCGGCTGCCACTCAATTTATGTGGTGGCCGCCATATAAATTAACTGGCAGCCGCCAGATAAATTAACTGGCAGCCGCCACTTAATTTATATGGCGACGCCACTCAATTTAAAGGATTTTTATGGCGGTCGCCAGTTATTCAACTCCACTCTCTCTCTCTCTCTCTCTCTCTCTCTCTCTCTCTCTCTCTCTCTCTCTCTCTCTCTCTCTCTCTCTCTATCAATCAATCAATCAATCAATCAAAACGAAAGGGGTGCAATCCCTCCCCAATGTTTAGTAATATGTATGTGATATACAATTAAGAACATTAGATTATTGTTTTTCGATTGTGCTGTTAATTTACAAAGTTATATAAATGTTTACGATATCAAATGTCGACAGTTTTGCGCAAGAGCAAATCTTCATGTGTAACGTATTAGGCACGTAGAACCATGGGACTGACCCTCCACTATTTTGACAACATTCAATTTTTGTTATTTTCAAATGCAAACTAAGTTATTTTCACTTGTGAAATAAGATTAATTCGCGGATTGGCCCCCACCTCACCTTTTAGGTGGTAGTAATGAATGATAAAAATATAATAATGAATGAACTTATAACACTTCGCCGCGAGTTACTTCCCTTTGCGGGGTCAGCCAAAGGTCAATCGGTGAAAAACCAAGTTTTCCTTCTTTACCTTACCAAATGTAAGATGTTATTACTTTGAATTTTAGCCAATTACCAAGTTTTCATACAAGTTAATGGGTTGCCCCAATCTGGGGCATATTGTAGTTAACTGCAATTGATGGAAAAATAACAGATGTCAAAGCTACAGATTGGAAAATTACAAAGGCCAACGTAGGGAAATACGATTTTTATCCGGGAGATGGCGGACAAGGGACGTAACTTTCGCGAAGTGTTGATACCGTGATACAAAGTTTGGGCAAAAGATACATTTTTAGGTTATTTTTCTGCTTGTCAACAATAGTAGAAGACAGTTTCTCCCCCGACTGTCCCAACACTTTGAAAAACGATGTGACGTGTTTGCATACTATTCCAAATCTTTCCAAAATAATCACTTAGCAATATGAATTAAATTGTTTTTGAAATTGGCAGCCGCCATGTATAAATTAAGTGGCGGCCGCCAGATAATAATTGGCGGTCGCCAGTTAAATTAAATTAACTTAAATGAATATTAATTCTATGCCCTAGCACCTATCGGCTTCCGTAGAAAGTTTATATTTTCTATCGATAATAAATTATTTACAATTTAAAGAATGTTGTCAAGGGCAATAACTCCTACACTGGAATTTCCTCTACTGTATGTCTATTATACAATGTTTTACGTAATATCCACAATTAATTTATAAATAAGCAGTTTTTCGAAACAGCTGAAATTTAAAAAAAATTGTCATTTAACAAGTTTTTATTTATTTCTATTATTCTGTTTTACTAAAATGTATGATTTTCTGATGATGACCTATACTTCTGTTTTTTTATGTTTGACATTTTAAAAAAGGTGGCAACATACACATTTTCTTTGGTTATTAATTAAATTAAACTATAATGAGTGGAAATTAATAAAGTTTTTCCACTCTCAACCATTAACATTGATAAGTCACACGAGGGTGGAACTACTCTATGGAAGTTACATACATGTAGCTCCTGAGTTTTTGAGCACAACGTACTGCGCAGAATGCTACAACTAAGTATTTACTGGTTCAATACTGATCCCATTGGTGCAAACATATTACACATCTATTACTGAACCCTATCCTTTTATTAGCTTTAACTTTTTAGCTCACCTGAGCCGAAGGCTCAAGTGAGCTTTTCTGATCAAAATTTGTCCGTTGTCTGCCGTCGTCGCCGTCCATGCTAAGAAATCCCGTCCGGTCTGAATTCGTTGGCTTCAATAGGACCATATTACATGCTGATTAGTAGTAGCCGTCGCTTATCTCTTAGTTGCGGTTACTGATTTATAACTGTTTTTCTGTAACGGAGATTTTGCTAGGAATTTCTTGGCATGCAAGCATGTAGGCTAGTAAATCCAAGTATGTAACCGTGTTATTTCTCAGTTTCAGCTATGTATGTTTGTAACTCAGGGGGTGTAAGTTATGTTTCTCAGAAATGTATACCTCAGTGTTGTACTCTTCATTTTTGTGTAATCTTTTGATTTTTGATTTTACATTTCTCTCTATAAAAATGTATCATTGTTTCCCAAGCAGTGGTGACGTTTCCATATCAGTGAAATATTCTCGAGAGGGACGTTAAACAACATTCAATCAATCAATCAATCAATCAATCAATTAATATACGCGAGCATCCCTACATTATTATTTCCGTTTGTAGACTTCAGAATCACTGTATCAGACACCTGCATGGTTATTAGTTAAAAATGCATTCTCCATTATGGTGTAAATTTCCATTTTGAAAATAATGAAAAATAAAGTTTTGGTTACAGCGTTCTTTATCGTTTTTCCAAAAAATAAATATCTTGAGATCATTTAGGTATGAATAGGAAATTTTTAATGCTACACTTTGCTAAGATATGTTATGTCAAATAACCAATTCCAGACAATCCGATTAAAATCAGCTCCTCGATCCGCTCCTTTATTTTTATTTTGTTGTTGTCGCTACACGAGGTTTCGTGTAGCGAAAAAAATAATAATAAAGGAGCGGATCGAGGAGCTGACTTTTTAAATGAGATTGAAAAAGCAACAGAAACGCGATGGGGGTAGGGCTTTAATCTGTCCAGGCATTTGATATCTATTAAGGCCAATGGAAAAGTTATCAATTTTTTCAAGTATGTGCATAAACATAGATTTGCCTACATATTCTCATCAATAATCAAGCATTATGCTTCACCTGAAAATACAATAAATACAAAGGGAAAATTGACAAGCTATTTTTTCATAATACATCATATTCCAATGACGATATCTCAAAATAAGTGACCCCCAGAAACCTAAAATGTATTTTAAATCATGACTTAGATAGTGCACCGTCGATATAACATTTGGATGGGAAAGATATATATGGCCACTTGCTACTCAGATGCCCATTATACAGAAGTGTGTAACAAGTAACGCTAACCAAAACAAACAAGAGGTGTAACAGTTTGAAAACAAATTCAATCTATATTTGAACACCAATAACATGCATATAGTATAATATACATTTGCAAAGTACCAACAAATCCTTTAAAATTACGTTTGTTATCTTCATAAATTTTCAGAAAGTCTATCTTTTTTAAACTGGAAAGGCTTTGGTTTCGCAGACTTGGTCTCCTCTTCTGTGCTTTGGATATCTGGTGCAAGTTTAAAGCTTTCTACGCTTGATAAAAACAGCTTTCGAGGAATGAACTTGCATGTTTTTTCTGATTCTAATGCAGTAAACTCCCCAGATTTGTCTAGTCTACCTGTGAATGACTTAGTTTTCTGTTTTGTAATTTCACAGGTTTCATTAGTTCGGCATGTTTTTGTAGACATTCGTTGTCCTGGCTCTCATCTGAAGTGTGACCATTTTTTGTTTCTACTATAACCCTATCGTCATCCTGATCTAGTTTCTGGACTGTTATACCTTGGCGAACTATTGTACATGCATTTTCAATAATACTCAGGATGTATGCTGCAACATCCTCTGTTTTGATGTCAAGTTCTTCGCAACTGATCTCGGGAACAGAATGTGTGATTTGTCCGTTCTCAGTCTCCTCATTCAGTATAGTCCGTCCGCTGTCAATGGTTGCTGCGTTAAACACTGCCTTTTCAGTCTCCATGCTTTTCTCAAAGATATTTCTTTCCATTTTCTTCGGTTGGTGTAATTGCACAAAATAGTCCCCATCAGTCCATGACGGCAAAAATGAATTAACATTTGCATTATCAGCTATTAAAACTTCAATCTTTGCTATCGTATCCTTAACCTGTTCATGAGGTACGAAGTCATTCTTCAAAGCACTGTCGTCAGCCATAGAACTGAAGACGTTTCCACACACCATCCTATGTGGGACTAATTTTCATCACTGCGGAAATGAATGTACTTAGTAAGTTTCTCATACACCATCAAAAGAATGACCCCCCCCCCCTCCTGCGCGATTCTTCTCATTTCCTCTTCTTCTTTTCTCTTAATTTTTGTACCCCTGATTAGGAAATTTTGTGTAATTTTCAGAAATAATCAGTTTTATACAAAGGAAGTATTTGATGTTGATAGCTGCTCAGGCTAACTTCTTGAGGTGCACTCAGACTGTTTACACACATGTGAAATACATGTGGATTTGAGGATAGTCTTGTTTGCGGGTAAATACTATCGAAAATTCTGCGTAGCTGCCGTAGCTTGTTGTTTTTGCGTTGTCGGCAGACGAGATGGGTAACAATTTGTAATTTTTACCATTATGCATTTTTACGCCAAGGCTGTGGAAAGATTTGATGTGCAAAAATAATTTTCAAAAATGACCAAATAAGCCGGTATGGGGTTATTTGAGTGTTTTAGTTGAATGCACAAAAATCATGACGGTAAGCTTGGGTAAAGGGCTTTCAAGTTTGTTCAAATAAAGGGTCATTCCCGTTTCAAAGGGGAGATAATCATAAAATGCAAAAATAGGGTGGGTCATTTAAAAATCTTCTTCTCAAGAACAACTGGGCCAGAGGAGCTGAAATTTTCATGAAAGCTTCCTGACATAGTGCAGATTCAATTTGTTCAAATCATGGCCCCCGGTGGTAGATTGGGGCCTCAATAGGGGATCAAAGTTTTGCATAGAAATATATAGGGAAAATCATTAAAAATCTTCTCAAGAACCGATGAGCCAGAAGAGCTGAAATTTATATTAAAGCTTCCTGACAGTAAAGCTTCCTGACATAGTGCAAATTCAAGTTTGTTCAAATCATGGCCCCCAGGGGTAGATTGGGGCCACAATAGGGGATCAAAGTTTTACATAGAAATATATTGGGAAAATCTTCTTCTCAAGAACCAATGAGCCAGAAGAGCTGAAATTTATATTAAAGCTTCCTGACAGTAAAGCTTCCTGACATAGTAAAGATTCAAGTTTGTTCAAATCATGACCCCTGGGGGTAGATTGGGGCCACAATAGGGGATCAAAGTTTTACATAGGAATATGTAGGGAAAATCTTTAAAAATCTTCTTCTCAAGAGCCAATAAGCCAGAAGAGCTGAGATTTACATGAAAGCTTCCTGACATAGTGGAGATTCAAGTTTGTCCAAATCATGGCCCCTGGGGGTGGATTGGGGCCACAATAGGGGATCAAAGTTTTACTTGAGAATAAATAGAGAAAATATTTAAAAATCATCTTTTCAAGAACCAATGAGCCAGATGAGCTGAGATTTACATGAAAGCTTCCTGACATAGTGCAAATTCAAGTTTGTTCAAATCATGGCCCCCAGGGTAGGTTTGGGCCACAATAGGGGATCAAAGTTTTACACGAGAATAGAAAAAAATCTGTAAAACATCATCTTCTCAAGAACCAATGAGCCAGAAGAGCTGAGATTTACATGAAAGCTTCCTGACATAGTGCAAATTCAAGTTTGTAAATAGAATGGCCTCAAGTTGTAGGTTGGGGCCACAATACGCACTAAGGTTTTACATGCAAATGTATATGGAAAGTCTTCAGATATGGGCCAAGGTAACTCAGGTGAGTGATGTGGCCCTTGGGCCTCTTGTTGATTAACTTTTTGATTAATCAATCCTTCCGCCACAATTATAGTCCCTGCCAAACTCTTTCAAAATTTAAATTGAAACAATTTTTTTTTTCAACCGGAGAGGGTTCAGTAGTAGATGTTTGCACCAATGGGATCAGTATTGAACCACTAAATACTTGGTTGTAGAATTTTGCGCAGTTGTGTTCAGGAGCTAACTTCCTTTTGAAAAATAAACATTGAGCAGGTCACTTCACACTCTATGACGCTTGGAAGACGTTTACTTGAATTTGAATATGCTGTTATTGTTATCTTATTTGGGACACCTTTAAACCCCACTATGTTATCTACACTTTTAGCTAACTTGTCAACTGATGTGCGGGCTGAATATAAATTCAATGAACTGATAAACAAAATCATTCCATCTCTATAAGGTCATGGTCCCACATCCAGAGAGCTTGGATTTCACAGTTTTCGTAGGGGGGGCTAATGTTAATTATAAAAAGTCTTATTTTGCACTACGTGTTCCACTAAACGCAGATATATTCAAAACGTTATGCCAGACAGATAACAAATCGAACGAAATTTGAGAAAAGCTAATTCAAGCTTGTCTTACAATACCAGCATATTTTATATAAAAGACTACATGCTAGAAATAGAAACAGCGATTTGTACTCGTATAACCTTTAATTGAAATTTAGGATAAATTTGTTTGGTATTCGTGTGTTTTTGTGTACTAAATTTAGCAGATTGTACTGCACTGTACTACACGTCAACGGAAACGTGTCTAGACCAACATATATATGAACTGCCTGATCTGACAAAATCCATATCAGATGTGAAAAAAGAGTTCGTAATTCACAAAGTGCGGATGAATTGATGTTTTTGATTCATATGCTGGGTTGGTAAGCTTTGAGTGAATTCATTTGGAAAACAATTGAAAATGGACTTTTTAAAAAGAACTCTGTACCAGAACAGACTATAGAAGTGCAAGTATACATTAAACGGAATCAAACACTGCGTGTGCTCATCTAAAGCAATGCATTTACCAAGTGATACGATTCTCATTCTCATTGTCGGTGATATTGATATCAAGGAACAGTCACTGTCGTAGAATATCGTGTCTGGTGCAATCAGATTCGATCCAAGGACTATTGGGTATCTTTTTCTTTTTTTTTCATCATTTCATTTTTGAGATCGTACGTATCGTGATGATGAACCAATCCAGGGTTGTAGAACCGTAAGGGAATACAAAGAACGTGGAAATAAAATCCACATAGTTTTCAGGCACGAACGTTGCCGGAAATTATGTGGTCAAGTCTAACGTAATACCCGTAGAACAAACGAACATCTCAGTGTAATACAATTAGTAGCTGATGGACATGTGAACGGGACATATGAATCCCATGATTCAGGAAGAATCCTTGGTTTCTGGCAATATATTGATACATGTATGTTATAGGGTTATTGAACTTATATTGGTGAATATTGGCACGAGTTGGCTGTGAAAATGCACGAGCTTGCGAGTGCATTTTGACAACTAACGAGTGTCAATATTCACCAATATAAGTTCAATAACCCTTTTATTATATAGCTTAAGTATTTAGTTGTTAAATTATATCCATTTCACTCAAAATACTCCAAAATAGACGAGAATTCATCAATATTGGCATCTAAGGTGACGGTGTACATTTCTTAACTATTCAATATTAAACCCGTCATTAATGCATGAAGTAAACTGATTTTGTGAATGGAGACATCTTAATTTCTGTACAGTAAAACATTTTGTTTAAATAAATGAATATGATATTAAATACCGGCTCTGTCAGATTTGGAGGACTGTCGTCTGCCATTTTGGCTTGTTTTAATACGTCGTTACGGTAAGGTCAATATTGAACGCTCATACTCGGAATGTTTCTGGCGCACACAATTTACGCAATGTAAAGTTAGCGTTCAATAAATTCGCAGGATATTGAATGCTAACATTCTCTAGATTTTACGCAGATTTTAAAATATACTATTTATTAGGTATATAATAGAATGAATTATTGCACTCTATTTTAAATAATCTTTAACTTAATACGCAACTTCCGCGATATCAGCTCATCTGTGGTGGAGGTACGTTGAGTGTTCTGGTGAACGCTTGGGTGGGTACAAGATGTATATATACATGCATATATTATAGACTAGCTATGTAAATAAGGATAAAAGTTATGAAAGCGTATTTAAAAAAAAAAATAATATCAGCCGTTGGTATACTGAATACATTAAACTGACCATATGAATAATAGTATTAGTTTGAATTAGGTCATTAAATTAAATATGAAATTCATTTTTTCCTCTTTTGCACGAGTGAAACTTTGATCAAAGAAAAATGGTGATTATCGATTTTTGTTTAAGCTATTTTATTATCTACTCATAAAGCTTACTAAAATTGTGTGTCCCTGCAGTTTGCGTGGTTGCATGATGTGATGAAGACAGCGATAAGCATTTGTACCCACCGCGTGTGGACGAAAGTATGTTTTGCGTCACACTGTGCATAAGAGTTCCACAAAGGGAAATTAAGAACTAATGGGCAACTCGGAAATTGCGTATTGTAGACACATTTATGCACGTTGAATATGAATGAAGATTGACATCTATTTAGCTGAAATGCTTTTGATGAGCGTCTATTGAATTAGGCAGATAATAATGAGAGTAATTGATAATACATGTTTATACTCAGAATAAACGTAAGGGTCATAAGCAAGCCCCAGTAAAATATACCATCTCCGCGTTGATAGTACAAATCCAAAAATTGCCAAAACTACAGAAACAGACAGGGTCATAAAATGAAGTACCTGGCTTGATATTGAATTGTATCAGACTTAATCTTTGAAAGTGAGATGTTTCGAGTCTATTCACACCGGGATGTTGAATGGAGCAGATTAGCACTTTTTGAAATATGTGCCGGTGTGAAGAGGCTTGAGGTATATTATCTCATATACTTTCAAAAAATGAAAGACATTTCTTATTTTTACATTTTCATTATTGATGAATTAGTCTATTTGTAGACTAGTTCAATTGTATTCATACCCATGCAGTGATTAGCCTATTTAAAAACTTGAAATGTAAATATAACATATTGAACTACCAATGAAACTATTTCAAAATTCATAAAGAAAGAAGAACTACAATTAGACACACGATATGATCAATGCACCGGTTCTCTGTTACAGGACCTTCACTTTTGGTGCCGTGACCAGGATAAATGATAAGCAGATGTCCTTGATAAGAGCGGAATGAACAATCTTGTGAGTATAATTGTGGTTGTTATGTTTGCTGTACAAATGGGTTATCCTAAAACAAATGACATTGTTAACTCCAACGCCATTGTCGGAAACCCACGGTAGATCACACTACGTTTACCTCCCGTGGGTCACAACGCCGATATTTTCGCATAACTCATTAAAATGCATGACCTTACTTGACATATCGAGGACTAATGGGTATCGCCGTAACTATTCCAAGAACTCAAAGTGTCAGCAGTAATGGCGCCGCCCATGAAAGTGTCTTTTGTTGTGTGCCACTATCAAAGATATATAGATGAAAACTCCAGATTTGGCACTCATATTTAATTTTGCTACTACTTCACTTTCACATGCGCCCCCCCCCCTTTTATTATAATCACTGCTACATAGCATGTGAATAAAATCAGTCATGCATGATACAAATTAAAAATTAGATATCAAAAAAATCAAAATATGGTCTTACTATCCCGTTTACATGTCATATTGTAATTATCGTAAGTGAGACTTCAATTCTGTTTGTAAACACGAGAGAGGTATGTAACAGTGTAAAGAAGGTCATAATTACTTATTCAATTTGTGCCGACAACACAACTAGAACAAATTACAGCAGTAACTTAACTCGCTAGTAAATTTAACATACATGTACCTATAGGCCTACATGTATAAACCGATGAAATACCAAGTCTGTTGAAAAAAACACGTTGCTCCCCTATGATGGATAAAAGTGGCGAGACAACGAGTGCCGAAACTACAAGTGCTGAACATGTAGACCTGTACATAGACTCGTGCGCATTAGTAAACGCTTGGTAACACAGCCCTTTTCCTCCCCAGTCTTTATAGACACAAATACACCATCCGCTAATAAAGCATATTGCTGAAAGTTTTGTAACTTGTTCAACTTAAACGTAGTCAAAATCTTCGCTTCGAAAGCATGCTTTTCTATGCTCCCGAACACTGAAAATAAGGGGCTTTTTCATTGGTTGAATATCGCAATAAGGAATGGTAAAGCGACCAATTGCATATAGAAGCCGAAGCACAGCTTCCAGGGAAAATATCAGCGTTTTGTCCCACGGGAGGTAAACGCAGTGAGACCGACCGTGGGTTTCCGACGATGCTCCAACGCTTGCAATTAGGATGGTCTAAAATCACCTGAAGTACTTTTAGTTTGAATGACATTGTATATGCACCTGCCATATAGTATGATGATTTGCACCTGATGATTTAGTTCCTTGTGCTCTCTACATGTCATCAAAAATACATACTTCAAATTAACGTGTATCAAAACATCGTTGTAACGAGAATTGAGTTTAAATCTATAGATTAGGCAAGGGTGTTCCAAACCAACATGACATTTTTCAAAATATTCTTTAGTCATAGTTCTATTGCAAAGGGCATGCCAACATAGGGCCATAGTTGTTGATTGCATTATCCGATTATTCACCAAGTCTGACTCAACATGTAGGTCCAACGTTGACATCCCACATTGAGTTTACGTTAGATATGCTACGCAAACGTGGGTGGTCGAACTTTACTGGTGTTCGTTATTTATTTGAATGCGAAAGCAAAACCAAAAAAACCAAGCATCAGGCTGACGTCGGGTTAATGTTGTGATTCCAAATACTTCTACGCTGACGATAGAATAATGTGTTAATTTCGGTCCTGCAATCGGTCGGTTTAGTTGTTCCAACATTTAAAAAAAAACGGGTGATAGAATATGGAAACCAAAACAGTGGACAAACCCTGAACCAGACTTATTAGTATCAGCTGAGCTAGAAACCAACCAGTGGACAAACCCTATACCCTTCTGTATTTTCAAAAACGAAAATTTATTTCTCATATTTTCATTCTACTTTCATTTCATATAGTGCAGGCGGACACATAGTGACAGTTTGCTCAAAAATTGTCAAAAACATGTAGTACTGGCGGACATATAGCGACTCAACAAAATATGTCTACCTGACTACTGGGGAATTCTGCCTCAGTACCTCCTATTTATGACCGCTGGCGCTGTGTTACCTTGCCGTGACTTTATTAGGCGATCTGTTAGCTACTGATTACCACCTGACGCTCATACAATGCGCAGATTTGTTTTTTATTAGCCGTTGAACTCGGCTATTGGTTTGGTGATGCGAGCGGGCGGTTGGGCATCAACAATTGGTTTCCAGATGATGATAACTCGAAAAGTTTAAATCCGAATCAAATGAAACTTTGATATATTGTTGGGTACCAGGTAAGGAAGACCCCTATTGATTCTGGACAAAAAAGGTCAACGGTCAAGGTCACATTGACGGAATATAGAATGAAAATTTCAGAAAAATTTGGTTTCCGGATGATAACTCAGAAAGTTTAAATCCGAATCAAATGAAACTTTGATATATTGTTGGATACCAAGTAAGGAAGACCCCTATTGATTTTGGAGAAAATAGGTCAAAGGTCAAGGTCACAGTGACCGAAAATAGATTAAAAATTCCCCAAAATTTTGGTTTCCAGAGGATAACTCGAAATTTTTAAATTTGAATCAAATGAAACTTGGATATATTGTTGAATACCAGCAAAGCAAGCCCCTATTGATTTTGGAGAAAAGAGGTCAAAGGTCAAGGTCACAGTGACCGAAAATAGATTGAAAACTTGAAAAATGGTTTCTGGACAGTAACTCGAAAAGTTTAAAACTGAAATTAGTTCTTCACAATTATAAATATGCCACATCATTCCTAACTTTACAATGTATCCCATACAACTCGGCTCATGCACCCCTGGGTGCATATATTGATTTTATTAATATTTCTTGCGTGCAAAAATGTCATATTCAGCCGAACATACGGTTTCCATCAACATAGTTTGTTTACCAACAAGTTCTGTTATGTTAAACTCACCAGCGACATTTCAGCAGCTCCTCACAGTGAAGACTGGTTTTCAACTGTTTGAATATACTTTATATAATTTTTTGGTGTTATTCGCGAATGTTTTGTAGAGGTTGTCATATGAAAATAAGCTCAATAGATTTTCGTACAGGAACTACATGGCCAATATTAACTTCACCACTGAAAATATGTTTGTTCAAATGAAGAGCAGTTCTCCCTTACAAAGGGGGATAACAAGGAACTCGCGAAAATAGTGTGTAAAGAAAATCTTCTGAAGAATCTCTGGATTGCATGAAAGTTGCATTATATGATATATAAATAATCAAGAATGAGCCCAGTTTCCATAGGGATTTGTATTTTTAGTTCTTCTGAGCCGAAGGCTCAAAGAGCTAATCATATGGCCATAAATTTGGTGTGCGGTGTGCGTCAACTTTTTGGAAAAGGGGCTATATCTCAAGAACCCCTTGGCCAATTTTTGTCAAATTTGTCACAGGGTATCCTTGGCCCAAGGGCTTTCATTTGTACTAAAACTAGGGTTGTGACCCTTTAACAAGGGGAGATAAGTAGGAAAATGCAAACAAAAGTAGTGGTTGCTAAAAAATCTTCTTCTCAAGAACCACTTGGCAAATTATCACCAAACTTATGCATAAGGATGAGGATAGGTTATAGATAAAAAAAATTGTTCAAGGCATCATCCTGGGGCAAAGGGTGTGGTCTCAAGGTCACTTCAAAGTTGACCTTAAATTTTGTTTTGTTAAAACTTTGATATTTTGCTTAGTATAAGGACTAGGATCATCAAATTTTGTCAGTTGATGCATCTTAGGACCTATTATCATGTTGTCTCAAAAGTAGGTCACCATGACCTACTTTTTGAATTTCACAGGTAATTATTATTAAATGGATTTTGATGCATATCTTGGACACTTTTGAGCCTATGATCATCAAAAGTTGTCAGTTGATGGATCATGGGACCTTGAAGTGCGTCATATAAAAAGTATGTCACCATGACCTACTTTTTGAATTTTATGGGTAACCATTTATGAATACATTTTAGGTTGTTATTTCAGATACCGAGAGGTTTAGAATCATCAAACCTTGTAAGTTGATGCGTCTAGAGGCTTCAAAACATATTTATAAAAAAAGTAGGTCACAGTGACCTACTTTTTGAATTTTGCAGACATTCAAATTTCACATTTTCAATTTTAGATGCATATTTTGGACACTATGAAAGCTAGGATCATCGAACTTTGTCAGTTGATGCATCTTGAGACTTCGTAGTTTGTTGACTAAAAAGTAGGTCACTGTGACCTACTTTTGGAATTTGACGGCTATATTTTAATATTTCAGATACTATTTGACTTACAATTATCAAACTTTGTCAGTTGATGCATGTTGAGTCTTCAGAGTGTGTTGACTAAAAAGTAGGTCATCGTGACCTATTTTTGGATTTTGACGGCTATATTTGAATATTTCAGATACTATTTGACTTACAATCATCAAACTTTGTCAGCTGATGGATCTTGAGTCTTCAAAGTGTGTCGACCAAAAAGTAGGTCACTGTGACCTACTTTTGGAATTTGACGGTTATATCTGAATATTTCAGATACTATTTGACTTCAATTATCAAACTTTGCATCTTGAGTCTTTGGAGTGTGTCGACCAAAAAGTAGGTCACTGTGGCCTTCTTTTGGAATTTGACGGCTATATATGAATACTATTTGACTTGTCAGTTGATGCATCTTGAGTCTTCAGTGTGTCGACCAAAAGTAGGTCACCGTGACCTACTTTTGGACAGTTACATTTAAATTTTCAGGTACTATTTGACTTAACATCATCAAACTTTGTCAGTTGAAGCATCTTGAGTCCTCGGAGTGTGCAGACTATAAATTAGGTCACCTTGATCTACTTTTTAAACTTCAAAGCTATATCTAAACCAAATGCTAAGAGCCTAAAATCATGAACCTGTTTCAGTTGATGTATCTTGAGTCCTCGGAGTGTGTCGATTAAGAAGTAAGTCACTGTGATATCGTCGGAAACCCACGGTTGAGTACTACGCTTCGTTCCTCTCTCCATCACCAGTGGGTCCATTCATTCCTACTTGCTCGTTCTCATGAATAAATATTTTAAAATATCGTCCAATCAAAGTAATCGTAATAGTAATGGAACTCTTCTGTTTTTAAAGGTAGCGCTAACTTAACTTTGCTATCACAGCAATTGTATACCGAAATTGGTCTGAAAGCGTCTTTTTGATTGGACAAATTTGCTTAGGGTTTTCCTTGATTGGCCAATCAAATTGCCTCATTAATTATTCATGAGAACGAGCGAGTAGGAATGAATGGACCCACGGGTGATGGAGAGAGGAACGAAGCGTAATCAACCGTGGGTTTCCAACGATGCTGTGATATACTTTATGAATTTCATGGCTATATTTAGATATTTCAGATACTAAGTGGCTTAGATCCATCAAACTTATGAAGTTGATGCATCTTGGCTTCTCAGGGTGTGTCAGCTAAAAGGTAGGTCACTGTGACCTACTTTTGCTCTCTTTTTTTGCAAATCTATACATCTTTCAAACTAAAAACCCAAGGATCATCAAACCTTCACTTAACTCACTCTTTGTCTTTTATTTCAACAGAGCTGAAAAAGTTAAAAAGCTATTTTGTTGATATTGGTTTTAAGAACCATTCTCCAACAATGGCATGAAATGTAATTGCATTAAAAATCGGACAAAATACAATGCGATCCCCTTGTCCTAATTGTTTGCATAGTAAATTCGGTATTTAGCACCCCAACCGTCTCTATGTCCCTTGAAAAAATTCATGTAGAAGAGAAATCTGTACTACCCAGATATGCACGTAGGTTAAGTAACTTCATTTTGTAATTATTTTGATTGCCTAATCTAATAGTGTACTGTATGATATCCCCTTCACACACTATCATGTGATAGGTCTCTAAAACCTTGTTAATTGATGAATCTTGGTTAGTGGGAATTTTTGCCTGTTCTACAATGTATCAGAAGAGCGATTCTAGGTCCATGGGCCTCTTGTTACTTAAGAATATGTAAGGGGGAAACTTTAAAGTTTTCTCAAGAACCACTATTCTTTGATTTGTTTAAGTCTCTCAAACGATGTTTGGAAACTTGGGTTTTTCCCCCGCTTCATTTTCTTCTTTCTCGCACATAAAAATGCCCGTGGCTGGTTGATGAATGTACCAATAGTGTTTGTTATCAGATTGAAGGAGTTTAAGTACATTTGGAGGGGCGGGGGTGTCAAATCGTGATGGTGGGTATAGAACTCTATGGGGAAATTTAATTCCAGATACCACCAGATATGACTTAATTAAGAAATATCATAGAATTTTTAGCAACGATAAGGGAATGATGGCAAATACAAACTTGTATAGAGGTCAGCTAACTCCAGTGACTTTGGTTACAATGACTGGTATAACTTCAGAACCTGGACTGAGAGAGATATGAAATGTTCAACACGAGGCTTAGAAATGGATTATTATGATAAAATGACTCCAGTGATCTTGATTATAAAAACGGATCTAACCTGCAATTAAAGAGACATGGGATCTTCAACAATGATGATTGGAATACGAGGCCTACAAACTGATATCAAGGTCAAATGACTCCAATGACCTTGATCATAAGAACTTGCATATCTACAGAACCTGTAGTAACAGACATATGGGATCTTCAACAATGGTGATTGGAAAGTGAACCCTACAAACTATTATGAAGGTCAAGTAATTCCAGTGACCTTGACGTCATACAAACTTTGATAACTATAGAACTTTGATTGATAGAGGCGTGGAATCTTCCACTATGATGATTGGATGGAAGAGCCTATTATAAGCAACGTCCAATGTTTGGTAGAAACAGTCACACAGCTGTACAAATACAAGTTCTAAAGCACTAATACGGGGGAGCGACTAATTGGTAACGTTCTTCTCGTCGTAGAGTGTGGAATCTGCGACGTTCATGAGTCGCAGATTATATACCGAGCCATGGATATTGTCTGGTATTCGACCCCGTTGTTAAAAACATCGTAGATTTTAAATCCAACTCGTCTCTTTCTGCTTGCACCAACGTGTTCGGGATACTGGAAGAGAGGGGCGGGTGATTAAGCTTGACATGGACGATCTAGCAAGGACAAAGTTTACACTGTTGAGGACTGTAAGGACAGCAATGCATATTTGTCGAAAAATCTACTTTGCCCGAATATGCTTTAATTCGTGATCATTTATCACTTTCTAGGTACTTCTTAAAAATTCCGGACAGGGGAGAGTTAGGTTTGGTTTTAGACTGTTTAAAGTCCCCCTCGAGAATTTTTCACTCACAAGGAGACGTCACATTTGCCGGTGAAGGCTGCAAGATATAGGCCTATGCTCGGTGCTTACAGTCTTTGAGCAGGGATTGATCTTTATCCACACCTGAAGGACCTCCCAATTTAACCGCCTGGAGGGAGATAGGCAATAACGCAAAACAAAATGTTTTCTTAATTGAATTATTTCTAGTGTGGTATCGCAATGACAATCTGTTGTATAAGTTTAAATTGAATGAAGTTTTAAAAATTCTCTGGTTTTTTGTTGAACGGGAGATGAGTGTCGCAAATATTGCAAAATAAAAAAAAAAATGCATGAACCCGCGTTATGCAAAGTTTTCGATTTTTTCTCCCGTTTCACAAACCAAAGAAAGACGATTTATTATATATTATCCCCCTCCCCTTCAAAGAAGAGGGGCCAGGGGCGGATCCAGGAATTGCGGTTACGGGGGCGCCACTTTATGAGGCAGTGGTTCCACGGTGAAGCCCTAGTGGGGGTCCAGGGGGCGAAGCCCCCGGAAGGTCCTGGGTTTTACAGATTTTATGGGGCTTGAAATATTTCTCCTATTAGTCATTTGTACTATTTTCTATCATTTTAATAAGGTGAAATTAATAAAATGACCCACATTTTAAGGGGTTTTTTTGGGTAAAAATTAAGTTCTTCCAATAAAGTATTTCAAGAAATCAAAAGATTTTGTCGAAAAAAATATTGCTTCTTTTATCGTTTAGTACATTTTCCGAAACAAGATACCGCGATTTACCTTAAATTTGAAAATTTTAGTGGTGGGGGGGGGGGGGGGGGGGGGCGCACCGGCTGCGCCCCCTTTAAATCCGCCACTGGGGGCATATTGCTTTGCACCTGTCAGTCGGTAGACCACACCTTGTCCGCTCAATATCTTGAGAACCATTCGCTTTATCGTAATGATATTTGATATAAGAGTTGGTTACAAGTAGAAGAGGACCCCTATTGATTTTCAGGTCAAAAGGTCAATCTACTCTGGACATACGAAGATGCTGTCCGCTCAATATCTTGAGAAACCTTTCCTTGACAGACATTAACCTTGTTACACTGATACATTGTGAGGAGTAGATGACCTCTATTGATTTTGAGGTCACATGGTCAAGGGTCAAACTAAACATAGGAATATACTGACCACTCAAATGTTTAGAGAACCCTTTGCTCGACAGACATCAAACTTGATATACTGGTACATTTTCAGATGACCCCTATTGATTTTGAAGTCACATGGTCGAAGGTCAAAGTGGACATGGGAATATACTGTCTGCTCAATATCTTGAGAACCCTTTGCTCCACGGACATTAAACTTGGTACACTGGTACATTTTCAGGAGTAGATGGCCCCTATTGAATTTGATGTCACTTGGTCAAAGGTCAAACTAAAAATAGGAATATACTCTCCATTTAATATCTTGAGAACCATTTGCTCTACAGGCATCAAACTAGGTACACTGGTATATTTTCAGGAGTAGATGACCCCTATAAATTTTGAGGTCACATGGTCAAAGGTCAAACTGGGCTTAGGAATATACTGCCCATTTAATGTTTAGAGAACCCTTTGCTCAACAACAAACTTGGTACACTGCTTCATCATAAGGAGATGACCGCTATTGATTTTGAGGTCAATGGTCCAAGTGGACATATCTTGAAAACTCTTTGCTTGACAGACACCAAACTTAGTACACTGGTACATCTTAAGGAGTATATGACCCCTATTGATTTTGAGGTCACATGCTCAAAGGTCAAACTGGACATAGGAATATACTGTCTATTCAATATCTTAAGAACCCTTTGCTTGACAGACATCAAACTTGGTAGACTGGTACATTATAAAGAATAGATAGCCTTATAAAATTTGGGTTCATATGGTCAAAGGTCAGTGTTTAAACTAGACATAGTAATATTGTATCTCCTATATTTTAAGAATCATATGCTTGATTGACACCAGCATATATGTTTTACAAACATTTCTTGTTTATCTGGATTTTTAATAAATATTAATTATACTTTCAAGCATATAAAATATAGATATCATTGATATGCCAGTAATTTAAATGTGACAGTTGAAAATCCTCGACTCGATGCCGCGAAATAGGTCGTGCAGTTCATGAAATGCATACAAACAAAACTGAAAACCGGATCTAGCTAGATTATAACAAATTGTGTCGTATAGATGCAAATGACAAGTAATGGATTTCAGAATATACTCAGTGAATGTAAATGTGAATAAATGACCACCTTTTTGATCGTAAAAAAAATTTGTTCAACACTAAATAACGGTTTGACATATTAAACATTCTGAAAAGAAAAATATAATGCAGCTGTGGTTTAGGCAAGTCCAATAATATTCAAATAAAAATTTCAATAAATTGTTTAATTTGATATAACTTTATTCCATTCTCGGGGTTTTTCCTTTTCATGACACTATACATGTACTATACACAATCAAACTATTTGAAAATATACTGCAGTAACAGTGCACTTAACAATGAGATGATAAAAAACAATTTATCTAAACAATTTTAGTATAATTAAATGCTGATCTTTTAAACATATTGTTCATATAAAATGTGTTTCGTAGTATTATGTAATAAAACTGAATCTGATGATTAACATGCATGTATTGATGAGCTTAAAAAATGCAACACGTATGTACATTACAGTATTATTGATCAAAACATGATTTTTATAATTTCTATCTGACATCTGACCAACAGGATAAAATAAAATTTTGACTCCACCTTCGAAACCATTCATGGCTGCTGTGTTTAGTACAAACTTTGCTTGGTTATAAAATACACAGATTTTCTGAACATAACAGAGCCTGATGAAACATGATAAAGTATGAACTATCCGATATTTTTTATTTGTAATATGAACACTGGAATGATTTGCGGATGTACAAACTAGTGCTTAACAATGATGACAGAACACAAACATTTCCTTATCAGAGGTATTGTGAGTTGTGTAAGTTATATACAATGTATTACATGATGAACATAAACCAACAAACCTTTCAAAAGCACCACATATGAAGTAATACACAAATGAAATGTTCATGCCCAAAAACAAACTCTTGGGTTCATCAAATACAGATCAAGATGCTGACTGCCCTGTTTTGTTATGAACTGGTGAACCGCCTCTGTGCCGCTTGAAATGAGAGTTCCCGCCTCTTCTGTAAGTCGGACTGAGTACTATTCTCTAGAGTCCCTGATAATTCATCACTTTGAGATGCTGCCTCCATTTGGGAATTTGTCTGCCGACTTAAATATTTTCTACAAATTTGAAGAAAAAATATCCTAGATAATCAAATGAACTAGAAACCCAAAATTCCCTGGATTCAACATCCAGGAGGTAGTGGTGAACGACACCCTCTACCAACTAAAAAAATGCTTCATCATAACTGAAGATTTTTGTTCTCGGCAATAAATGAAAGTTCATGATAAAAGTTCAGTTATTAATGTTATATGATATACATCCAGAAAATTTTCAAAGTGTGTGCGTGTTCGGTACTTTTTCCATCCAAAAAGGAAGAATGAAGGGCCCAAACTGGCAAAAATCACCATTTTCTTTGGTTACAAATGTTCTAGATCCACCACTTTACATGCATTGACAAGTAGGAAGAAAATCAGAGCAGATGCTATATTTAGAACCTGCATTACCCTGTGCTTTTAAAAATTATTTGTGACGGGTTCTACAAAGATTTTCCTGATATTAAGATCTTCCTGGTATGGTATAATTCATGGCTTTAAAAATAAGAAATTAAGAAGATAGGCATCACCTTGGTACACAAAATGCTTGTGTACAGGGATTGCTAACCCTCCCTTGACAACAACACATTCTGGATGTATTAGTGCATTCTCATTTGTATGATGAGTGATGGATACTGTTTCAGCATGTGATTGGCCCATTGCTTTGATATGGGGGATTTGATATTTGTGTTGTAAAAAATGAATGCAAATTAATTATAAGGAAGGCAGAGTTATGATTAAATTGTGACAGGGACTTCAACCTCTCCATCTCCCCAAACTCAAGGTCAGCATTTCATATTAAGGGCAAATACGATGTTTCTTAATAATAACAATAATAATAATATATATATATAATTTTTTTGTGATATTTCATGTATAAATCACTTGCATTCTATCTCATTTCTACAAAAAATCTTTGGGTATATTGTCGTGTTTGTTTTTGAGTTAGCATATTTTGATAGTTCCTGGTTGTTGCAAGTAAAATTGTAAAGTCAACTCTTGTGTATTACAGCGAGTTGTATGAATATAATTTACTGTAGCAAAGAGGGAGAGAAAAATCCTGGAACAATCTGGTATTGAACTTGGGACCCTCACATTACTAATTTGGTGATCTCACCACTGAGCTACCCAGACTGCTATATGAAGTATATTAATATTACTACAATATGAAATTTAAATCCATTTCAAAAATCACACAAGAACTCTTTACATTGAGGAGATGAAAAAATAAGTTTAGAGAAAATTACAGAAACGTCACATACATGTATATCCGAAGCAAGTCATCCCATACACATGATTTGAAATATGTAGATGCATGTATCATTAACTTGTATATTTGACATTTTGCTGACCAAAAAAAAAAAAATCTGATGAAATGCAGTTTTAAAATTGCACTTCTGAGGTCGAACCCTGCTTATGCCATGGCCGCATCAAACCCAAGACGTTAATATATGTAGTGACTGCTCCTTTGTCAAACGCTTGGCATAAATTTAAAAGTGAGAATGATGGGTTTTTCGGATATGACCTTCCCGTGTCACGGCAAGCGTTGACACATTAAAGAACCCTCACTCCTACGTCTCGAGCGGTAAGTATCAGCAGGTCTAAATTTGTGGTACTTCACCTACAGCTGATGACGTCTCAATATGAGTGAAAAAATCTCTACGGGATGAAAACAAGCAAACAATCAATATTTCATTGAAAGGTTTCACTACACTCACTTTCTAGCATTCTGTAACATCTGTTCTTTTCTACTCTGTAGCATGGTCTCCCTCTCTGTGGTAGACTTTGAAAATCTTCCTCCCGTTCTGAAATGAGTTTCATCACTGAAAAAAAAGTTTGTATTTAAAAGCATTAACTTCCAATAAGACTCCCCTAATACTTTATCAACAAGTGAATGAAATGTTTGAAAATCTGATTGGGTTGAACACAATTTTTAATCTCCCACAATATAACTGGATGTTACATTTATATTAACTTTGGATCTTCCTGCCGATCAAGAAGTCATTTTACCATATACATGTATATACGTTCTATGGTCAGTTCATTTAGTGTTGATATATCAGTAGATATAAAAAATGAAGTGGTTTTTGTTGTCAGTAGATATAAAGAATGAAGTGGTTTTTGTTGTCATTATTAGATATAAAGAATGATGTGGTTTTTGTTGTCATTATTAGATATAAAGAATGATGTGGTTTTTGTTGCCATTATTAGATATAAAGAATGAAGTGGTTTTTGTTGTCATTATTAGATATAAAGAATGATGAGGTTTTTGTTGTCATTATTAGATATAAAGAATGAAGTGGTTTTTGTTGTCATTATTAGATATAAAGAATGAAGTGGTTTTTGTTGTCAGTAGATATAAAGAATGAAGTGGTTTTTGTTGTCATTATTAGATATAAAGAATGAAGTGGTTTTCGTTGTCATTATTAGATATAAAGAATGAAGTGGTTTTTGTTGTCATTATTAGATATAAAGAATGAAGTGGTTTTTGTTGTCATTATTAGATATAAAGAATGATAAAGCTTTTGTTGTCATTATTAGATATAAAGAATGATGTGGTTTTTGTTGTCATTATTAGATATAAAGAATGAAATGGTTTTTTGTTGTCATTATTAGATATAAAGAATGATGTGGTTTTTGTTGTCATTATTAGATATAAAGAATGAAGTGGTTTTCGTTGTCATTATTAGATATAAAGAATGAAGTGGTTTTTGTTGTCATTATTAGATATAAAGAATGATGTGGTTTTTGTTGTCAATTTTAGGGGTTGCAAATTGTATGATTTGCAGGATGCACTTCGTGAATGATTTAATTTTCCTACAATGCTCATCGTCAGAAACCCATGATTGTTTACGCTTCATTCCTCTCTTCATCACCCGTGGGTCCATTCATTCCTACTCGCTTGTTCTCATGAATAATTAATGAGGCAATTTGATTGGGCACTCATAGTACACCCTGAGCAAATTTGTCCAATCAACAAGACGCTTTCAGTCCAATTTCAGTATACAATTGTTGTCATAGCAAAGTTAAGTTAATGCTACCTTTAAAAACAGAAGAGTTCCGTTACTATAATGATTACTTTGATTGGACGATATTTTTAAATATTTATTTATTTGAGCAAGTAGGAATGAATGGACCCACTGGTGATGGAGAGAGGAACGAAGCATAATCAACCATGGGTTTCCGAAGATGTACAATGCTAAGATTGCACCATAATAATCCATCATATTACCAGGAATGGCAACAAAACCACACTTCATTATTCAAAAATACGGGGCTTAATCATTCCATATACAATGGGGAAGTTCTTCAAGGTCAATTAGTGTTGGAATTGATAAATCCAGTTGGTTTACTTCATACATTGACATGAATAAGTAACATAAAACTGTTTGATAAAAGAGAATATGATATATTATCTAAATGCTTAAAGATTTAGAAACATGATGCACTATACACAATGATTAGAGGATTCTACAAAATTGTTTTCCCTAAAGTATGTTAATTAATTCTCAATTTAACTCTTTCTCAAAAAGCACAGGACCAATTTTAACCAAACCTGGCATAAAGTATCCTTTCTATTTATAAAACATTGTCAGAGTTCAATCATTGTTTGCCATAACACTATATGTTTTAGAAGTGAATTCTCCAGTATATTATTTTAGTACAAATAGACTAAATTTTGTGGTAATAAGTACTCTGTATAAGCATTTTACAGAATTCTGGATTATATCTGGGGATTAATAAATGGCCTACTTTAAGTTATCACTTTAAATAAAGGCGGTTTCATAGGAAAATTTTGTGGTAAATTAAGGGGTTTAGCAATATTAATTAAAACATTTACATTCTATAACAATTTTGGGGTGGGGGTTATCCATGTCCTTAACATAAGCCAAAATACAAGTTTTTGTGATTTGTATGAGTGCAGAGTTATCTTACCTTGGCTTTGTTTCCATTAGGAATGGAACATTGTCGTCCATTATACTGCTAACCTCCTCGGTCCCCTCACTGGTCCTGGCCAGCTGTAGGGCTCCACTGGATGGTTGTGAAGTACTGGGTTGTGCATCATTGTCATCACTACCTTCCTCAGAGTCTGTCAGGGCAGCCATTGTAGCTAAACCAGGCTGAAGGATAATAATACACTTTTGTATCTCAATCAATTAGGGGCCAATTTATATTGTCAAAACATTTTTGCCTTATTAAGCATACACGTATTCTGTGTGTGGCTTGGAGAAGACTTGACATACTAATTTTAACATTCCTTCAATATTTTTTGTTTTACTTTTAAAGGACAAGACATACTTTTTTTTATGACATATCTAGCATGAATACAAGCTTTGGCTTTGCTTTAGAAAAGGATCTGTCTTTCTTTGAGGATTTTAACCTAGGACTTTATTAAAATGAATTGATCTGCTGAGTAAAGTAAAGTTACATAAAAACTGACCATGTGAGAGAGTTGATAAAATGGCACAATTAAGAGTCGTCCCTGTTGTGGCACTGGTTTAATAATGTTATTTAAGAAGTTAATACAAATTTATTTATTTACATAATTTCACCTAAAAACTCCTCTCTCTCTCTAACTCAAACAAAACTACTGGGGAAAGGGCTAGGCCGCCAGGGTTTGGGGGTAATTTATGGAGTGGAGTTGTGGAGTCATGGAGTGGAGTATCTGTGCTTCATAACTTTTCTATCGGAGTATCCCCATACAGGCCACTCTTTATTTTAGAGTAATGTAACTCAACACCCTCATCCAGTACAAATAAGTGTGCTGGAATTTGATTCAATTTGTTTGTTCTACTTTAGAGTGGCACACACATCTGTCAAAGCCCCTTGGCCTTCATCCTCTTAGGTGGGAGGAAAATTTTCCTGTCACAAGTGCCAAGAATGAGGTCCAATTTATGACCTGCAATGTCAGATTTTAACACTGTGCACTGCTTGGCAATGGCATGTCCTATTCATGTGTTTTTTATTAATACAGCTGAGGATTTTTTTATGAATTATAGAATGATATAACATATCAATATTATTGATCAATGGACAGGAGTAAATCTAGTATTTTATTGGGTAGCACAAAACAGATTAAAATGGAAGGGTTTTAGCCTCTCTCCACAGCAGTTTAAGAGGGGTAAGACATTACATGAATTTTTTTTTTCAATTCATCTTATTAGTTTGGCTAGTTATGCTGCATAATTATCATGGCCATAATTCAAGTGCAATGAGGAACCGGAGTCGGTTATCTTATCTTGTATTGATAGAGGGCGCCACAGGCAAATCCGGCCCTGAACAAACAAAAATGATAAATGCTGAGAAGATGGGTTAACAGCCATTCTCAAATGCGATTTCGGAAAACACAAACACTACCGTTTACTTACGATGGCATCCAGTTGTGGTCATATGACAATACCTGAACTTAGGAAAGAGTTAGAAAAGTTTGGAGCAAAGAAATCGGGAAGAACGTGGGAACTTGTAGGAAGGTAAATAAACATTCAATGTTTTTATGTTCATCCAAGTAAAATATGATTAACGCGGTAAATAATTATCAATGGTGTTTAGATATTATCTAAATATATATTTATATTATAACAACGTATTATGGAACTAGGTGTTATCAGAAAGGAATTCTTGTAAAAATTTTCCAGATTTACCGAGCTAAGCTAAACTTGAATTTCCTCGGCAATTCCAACATCGTTGCTATATTGCTTCATGTTTGCAGCAAAATAGAAACACATTTTTATATTGAATAAAACGGTACAGTGTTATAATCATTTGATCATTGCCACTATGTTTTACATTATAATGATCACCTGATAAGTGTTATTTGATTACAGACTTAATTGAAGCATATAGAAGAAATGAACATTGTGCAAGGACACTCTTCTGGACCTTTATTTATTATGACGTCACCCGATCCGCAACTCTACAGGGACCTTCATTGTGATAAGAGCTTTCCAAATTAAAAGGAATGACAAATTCATTGACGAAATGAAGAGAAGATTGAATGAATTTTATGAAAGATATTTTAAGTCTGTTGGTAAATGTACATGGAATAAATGTTTAAAAAATTAAATAAAGGTTTATTCTTTAATTACATCAATTTTTAATGGTGAATTATGCATAAGATGACACTATGCAATTCTTAAAATTGCACAACATGAAACACACATAATTTTAGAGGAAAGCTTTGTTTCAGAGCTATTCATAGGTTCTGTCAGTATTTTGAAAGTTTTGGCAAGTCCAATAATTCTTTCAATGTGCACACGTTTGCTGGATATCTTTCTGTCCTCTATCACAGTACAATGTAGCACAGGACATTCTGCTTTTCGTTTTTAAAAATATTTTTGCGCAGTAAGGGTTATACATACTAAAATATGTTTTAGAACTTGTAGTATAATTTATCAAAGAGTAGCAAATAATATAACTACAAACATCTGCATCATTATGAACTTAATATATATATATACATAAGGATCACATTTGTTTATTGATTTAACTGAAACCTGTAAAATTTGTAAACAATGTTCTAAGTAGACATCAATGTCAAAACACAGAATCCCATGCTAGCAGGTATGCATAAATTATCAACAGGGTGGATACTTTTGGACATATTTTGTGATTATATAGTAGTTATGAAATTGATCACTGTTCTTTATCTTCACTTTTTCATTATGGTGTTAAGAGATAATGGGTAGTAATAAATGACCAGTAATTCCAAGTGTCAGTGGGGATTCTACATGTGACAGTGTTTGTAACCTTATCAGATTATTTTGCATGTGTAGTAAATTGTGGATCCCATTAGTGGTTTTTCTCTCAGTAAATGTGATATAATTACTACACAAAATACTATATATCAACATTACTTTGTACATGTATATTATAAACAAAAATTCAAGATAAGCAATAGTTATCATGTTGAGTTTCAGTCAAATAGTCGTCTGATATAAAATGTGCTCTGCAAACAACAGCACAAGTTGACGGAGTTCAGCTTTGAAAAAGAGTTTAACCACGTTTAATTGCGCAAATCCAGACTTTTCTTAACGAGTCTGATGGAAATACATGACCACCCCTATTACAACAATACGGCACACAACAGCAAGTTCCGAGCATGTTTCAAAAGGATTTGTTTGACAGCAGATTGTTTACGTTTTTCTTCGATCAGTAACTACAGATAAAGCGCGAGGGTATTCCGATTCAAGGCTGAGTTTGTCTGTGGCGCCCTCTAATGAAAAGATAACCGGAGCCGGTTCCTCATTATTCTATGCAAATAGTCAAATTACGCTAATGTTATATTAATCTTTCTTTTTTTTTAAAGTAAAATCCGTCAGGGTCTTTCAAATCACCAGAATCTTTGCCTTCACCTAGAACAACTGCCTGTATAAATCTGCATAATCACTACACTTGTCCAGGTTATGTCACTGATTATGTAATACACGCACTCAGTAATCAAATTTCAAACAAAAGGTTACTGATTAAGAGTTGCAAAATCATGGACAGTTTCTTCCTTCAGTAATGCATGTTCTTAAATTTATTTTATTTGTAAGCATTTCTATCAAAGTCCTGCGTTGTGTTTGTAAATGTATATTTTATATATGATAAACATGAAGTTTATTCATTGATTCCACTCCACGACTCCACTCCACTCCATAAATTACCCCAAGCTGGCAGCTAGCACCTTGCACTTTACAGAGAGATATAGCTTTATGACAAAAAACTCAGACTTTCAAATCATATACTTTAAATCAAAACTGTACAATCTTTCTTTTTTTTTAAAGAAAATATCTTAATTTACCTCTTAGGTAAACCTCTGTCTTGACCTATTGTTTAATACATGTACTTACCGGAGGCACCTGAATCTTTGGTAAACCTCTGTCTTTGACCTATTGTATAGTACATGTACTTACCAGAGGCACCTGAATCTTTGGTAAACCTCTGACCTATTGTTTAATACTTACCGGAGGCACCTGAACTCTGCCCTCTAGAACGTTTTCAATGGTGAAATCCACAGATCTTGTATTCCTTAAGTCTTCAGTGATAACACTCATAGGTATGTGAGGGAAAACAGACTGTACCTGCCGTGCCTGTAAAACAGAAAAGTAGAGGTCTACATTATGTTCCAACTCCAAGACCTGCCTTGGTCACTGATCTCCATCATCTTTGTAAATTTGATGTCTTTTTGTGAATGAACTTGCTAAAGATACAGAAAACCATCAGATGTTAATGACATTGCTGCTCTTCCCAGCTCTAAATATCGGAAACATTCATGGACAGGCTGATACTCCCATTTTTAGGTTTGCGCTCCGTCCGTCAGTCCAATTTTCCGCACTTTTTATTCTGTTCTTGCAGATATCTATTTCATATTTGGCACGTTGCTTTGGCACAGCAAGTTACAGATCAAGTTTGAATATCATCTCAGTCTGTTGATTTTTCATTAAGTTATGGCCCTTGGACTTAGAAAAATAGCATGAATTATCAGTTTTCAAGACTTTGTTTGTTGTGCTTGCAGATATTCATTTGATATTTGGTACATTGCTTTGCCATAACAAATTACAGATCAAGGCTGAATTTGGTCCCGGTCCAAATTTTTCACTTAGTTATGGCCCTTGGACTAAAAAAATAGAATGAATTATCAGTTTTCTGGACATTTTTTGCTTGTGTTTGCAGATATTCCTTTTATATTTGGTACATTGCTTTGCCATAACAAGTTCCAGATCAAGTTTGAATTTCGTCTCAATCCGTTGATTTTTCATTAAGTTATGGCCCTTGGACTTAGAAAAATAGCATGAATTATCAGTTTTCAAGACTTTGTTTGTTGTGCTTGCAGATATTCATTTGATATTTGGTACATTGCTTTGCCATAACAAATTACAGATCAAGGCTGAATTTGGTCCCGGTCCAAATTTTTCACTTAGTTATGGCCCTTGGACTAAAAAAATAGCATGAATTATCAGTTTTCTGGACATTTTTTGCTTGTGTTTGCAGATATTCCTTTTATATTTGGTACATTGCTTTGCCATAACAAGTTCCAGATCAAGTTTGAATTTCGTCTCAATCCGTTGATTTTTCATTAAGTTATGGCCCTTGGACTTAGAAAAATAGCATGAATTGTTAGTTTACATCCAAGTTTCTTGCCTCTGTAGATAAGAGTACTACACTCATTAAAACTTTTAGCATAGTAATACAAAAATATAGCTAAATTATTCATGATCACTTACATGTCACAGTTTATTGACTTGGTTAAAGACCTAAACTTAATAATATTTTTTTTTTTTTTTTCTACAATTAATTTTGGTTTTCAAGGGGGGTCCACTCTCAAAATGCATTATTTTTGTTCCTTTATTTAGCAAAATTTTCTGGTTCTGACCCCCCTCTGGATCTGCCAATGAATGGAGAGCAGACTATAATTATTATCAAAACATTATTTATACCTATTGTCCTAAGCCTAATTATGTATGCAAACCAGGAACATAACCTTGGATTTTAGTTCATTAGAGGCATCAATCTCCAATAGCAGGGAACGCTCAGAAATGACAGTCTGGCAAGAGTAAATATATCAAAAATAAGCTTGCTATTCACTAATGAACTTTCATATAATGATCTTAAATATCATCTCTAGATACGAAAGGTCGTGTTACAGTGTAGGTGGTGTAATGATAGACATATACTTTAAAATGATCCATCATTGATTCTATATATTATATACTCAAATTGCCTGTCCCTTAACCATTATGTGACCTGTGCCATCAATGTCACAAGTCATTATGCCCCAACCATCATAAAAGCCTTAAAGGGACAATTATTACCCACTTATTCAGGAGGTTTAATTATGGAAAAGCTATATCTCTAGGTATCATAGGTACAGACTGGTATTCTCTAAGACTGTCCTCTAACAAAGTAATATCATAACAATATTAGTACCTGCAAAATGCATAACCATTGTCACTCCTGAGTTTTGTAGTACTGTAAAGTTTTTGGGAGGTGTAATATTTATTACTACATTGAAAGAAAATTAAGAATTAAAAAGAAAAATGGGTCATAGTGCTTATCATTGAGATATATATAGTGTGTTAAACTTGGCCTTTTTGTATTTAAAATTTACTATAAACTGGATTTGTGTCTGTGGAAAGCTAATATAGGATGTTTTTCATACACCATGATTTGTAGAACTTGGCTTCAGGTAGTATTAACAATCATCAGGGTGTAACACACTTTCTTTGCATCATGAAAACAGAAATCATGTACTCTCTATGTAATATTTCCATTTGGCATAAGATGTATGTGTACCATGTGTACCACGTTTGATGGTCCTAGCCCCAACAGTTTGGCCTGTATCCTATTACTATGACCTTGACTTTTGACCTTGAGAAACAATAGGAATCCTCCACTTGGCATAAGGTGTATGTGTACCAAGTTTGGTGGTTCTAACCCTAACAGTTTGGTCTGTATTCTGCCTCCAAGGTTTTCCTACTAATTGCTACCGTGACTTTCACCTTTGACCTTGAAAAACAATAGGCATCTTCCTCTCATCATGGTGATCAAATGTACCAAGCTGTAAAATCCTGGAGCTTACTTTTGGTCTGTATCCTGCCCACAAGGTCTTCCTACCAAGTGATAATAAGACCTTGACCTTAAAAAACCAAAAGGTTTCCTCTACTTGGCATGTCTAGTATGTGTACCGAGTTTGACAGTCCAGACAGACAGACGGACGACGCCATACCATGATATATCCCGTCTTCAACAGGCTTATAAAACGTTCAATGTTAATTATGGAGACGGGAATGTGTTTATTAGTACAGTTAATTATGGAGACTGGAATGTTTATTGATATAGTTAATTATGGAGACTGGAATGTTCTTAATGATAGTTTGCAATGCCTCTGTTAAAGATGAGATTTTTTTCCCCCACTGTACAAAAAAAAGTATATACACCAGATGAATAAATTACAGAAAAAGTACATTTGAATTAAAATCTGGTCTGCATAGTAATATTCTCATAAAATATGAAGAATAAGAAAAACTTTTGTTATTAGCTGCTTTAGACAGAGAGAAGTTTCATCATAAAGGCATATCAAAGTCACAGCAATTATGAATGATGCTTTCATGATTATAATACTTATTTCTGAATGGGCCTTTGCCAAAAACTATTGGTATTTCCATTACACAGTGTTGTCAGTTATCTACAACAAATGGAGGATGTCTGGTGTGGTTAATTCAGACTTTCATCAAGGTCATGCTCTCTGAAGCCAGTAAATTTGCCCTCTCCATCACATCTGACCATCCAACAGCTTATCACAGCTCTCTGTTTATGTCCCCTCTGACACACATACTTGTACACAGAATCAGTGTGTAGTGAATGATATAGAACACTTCATTAGCTGATGGATTGCAGTTCCGGAGTACACACTCATCAATTCAAGTGAACATTCAGGTATTTCTGTTTTTATTTGAAGCTGATAGTCTAAACAGTAAAAGACTTCCAATTATAACTATATGGGTGTTGTATTGCTGTGGTCATGCTGTTGTCTTGTATAAAATTTTGAATTTGCAATTCTTATCTGTTCTATTCCTTTCAACAACAAATCCACTCATGCCTAAAAGAAATTAAATAGTTATCATATAATGTTTTGATCTCCATCTAAAATCCCCATTCTGTAATGAATGAAATGTTATAGAAGCCTGTATCATACATAGGTGTAAAAAAATATAGCCTAGAGACACTGGATTGTTTCATAATTAGCAATGAGCATTTAATTTAGCTGGATTTTTTTAATTATGAAATTTTATTAACTTTAAAATCTTACTGATTCTCTAAAAAGTGAAACCTTTTAAAATTAAATATTAGTCTTTAAATGTGAATATTGTACTTTATCTTACTTTGCTGTAATATTCATACAGGTCATACTGACCATAACTGACAATATTAGAGAAAGAATGAATCGGCTTTCACCCCCCCCCCCCCCCCCCCCAATTACATTTTATTTGAATTAAAGAAGTCCATTAAATTGGTCATTTTGTCAGGTAATTATAATTTTGGTGGTAATATTGACATGACTGAGATGGTTAAATATTCCTAAAATGACTCTTAATCATTATTGACCTTGTTAACAAGGCTGAACAGTCATTAGGTTTTTATGCTATAGTACTGAGAACTAATCCTGTGACCATGGGAGATGGGCGGGTCTGACTAGGCCACTCCTCTCCCTGTCACATCGCTATCTTGTTGTGTCCCTAAAGACGAGAGTTTGGAGTCATGTACAAGACTTAAGTCACTTTTTGACCACCAATGAACAGTAGTTTTACTTTTGATATTTTTTTCCTGTCAAATGTACAAATACCTGGAGAACCCAGAAAATTGTTAACATAGATAATTCCAACAAATTCTGAGACTGACTGAGGCTAGACAGGTTATTAGTTTATATGTGGTCACCATTACCTATGTATCATAGTGTTCAATAGCTGACTTTGCAGACTCTATATCCTATTTTAAGTTGAAATTTATGGATTTGCATTTTCTGGATTATGTACAGTGTCACCTCAGTATATCGCCACTAGCTCTAACCCTTTTTCAGGTTGTGTTAAGATCTTTGGAAGACAAATCCAATTAAATTTTACAACTTTTATTCAAGTCTGTACAAGAGCAGAGTTTACCAACAACTCTCTACCTCTCTACTCAAAGCACAAAATACAGGATTATATGTAATTTTCCAAGGACAAACAATTCTGATTGACCATGTCCACCTGTGACATTCAGAAGTAAACAAACTGATATTCAGAAGTAAACAAATTGACATTCAGAAGTAAACAAATTGATATTCAGATGTAAACAAATTGCATTTGCATTCCAATGTTCTCGCATAAACAGACAATATGGTGCCAGAGCAATAAAACTGTCCATCCTCCTGCTGAAAATATAGGTACAGACTCAGGTTGTAAAATAGGACCTTTGCTGACAATTTGTTAACGAAGTAATAATTTCAATCTACTGCATCACTGCACGTGAGGTTATAAATACAACAATTGCTTACAGAGCAATTACAAAGTAAGAGTTTCAATTTTCGGCATCTCCTCACATATAGATAGAGTTGTCAAAACAACAGTAAACCAAGCAATTGTATTATATCCTGACCGATAATTGAAAAAGAACAAACATCCCTGTACATCAGCATCTGGTCACACACCCCAGTATACCGCCATCAAAATGTGTAGAACGGATTTCCATACATGCTAAAAAAGGTGATGTACTGCCAACCTCACCTATCACAACCGGTTTTCAGGTACAAAAGGCTGCCAACAGCCAGGGATCAGAAGCCATTATAATTATAATTGTCTGATTAGTTTATATGCCAGGTGAATTGTAATAAATCTAAATTTAGTGATTGTTGTGAAAACAGGTACATATAGGTACATGTAACTGCAATAAGAGGTACAATATGTCACAAAGGTCCTCCCTGTGACGGCACTGGTTTCATAACGTCAATAAGCCTGTAGTACTATTTACAAATTTATTTACAAATCTACATATATACAAGGACACGTTCACAAGTATATGAAATTCACAATCCAAAAATCACATGCTTTCACCTTCACTGTTAAACTCTCCCCTTTCTCACGAGGTACCTCCTAATTTAGTCCACTCACACAAGATCTTTTCTCAAGCGAAATACATAAATTTATCAACTCTTACTTTCATCTCTCAAACTTAATCATTCAACAGAGACAGAAAGCATTCAAACCAATTAACTCAGAAACCCCTGACATTCGCTCTCCTCTCTAACTAACTCACACGACACCCCTGGAAAAAGGCTAGGCGACCAGCGCCTTGCACCTGTTACTTCAAACACACACCCAATCTCTCTATTCCACGATAATTAATTGACCAAGAGATTAATAGAATCCTTCATTAGTACGAGTGTGGGATAGGGAAATTCCACCGAGGGGACAAGATTCGCAGTCTAGGACGAGGCTTTGCCGAGTCCTAGACAGCGAATCTTGTTCCAGAGGTGGAATTTCCCTATCCCACACGAGTAAATAATGAAGGATTATTTTTCTCACATTTTACCTTCAGTTTAGTGCATAAATTTGGGAGCTTTGAGAAAATTCTAAATTATCAAAATCCTCATTTCAACTTCGATGCAAAAATTAATTAGATAGACAGAAAGAGCATACCCGAAAATGGTTTACACTTTAAGTGTAAACTAAAAAACCCAAGGTTGTCCAACAGAAAGCTATACACATTAAAATTTAAAGATAACAAAGCAAAATAATTTTACTTCACCGTGTAACGTAAATCTTCACCGTGTAACGTAAATCATAGAAAATATATGACGTCACAATCAAATGACGTCGCAGCAGTGTGAGACAGAAAAATCTCACATGGCTGTCTCACATGGGTAAAGTCGATCTCACACTGGTGATAATGTGAGAAATAGCTCTATTACAAATATAATCCTTTCAAAATTGTCAAATAGAATTGCCCACGCCGTAAACAACCAAGAAACAAAACTACTATCAGCTGCCAACAACCTTGCATTACAATGACACCCTCAATATAACGCCAAGTTAGGCTGGAACAAAATATAGCGAGGTGACACTGTATATTGGGTAAGCACTACATTGACTATTTCATAATGTATCCAAATTCTATCACAGCTACAATGACAATATTAATTCTGTATATTCATACGAAACTTTCTTTAAACCCAAGCCAACCTATGTAGAAATTGGTTACAATAAGGGGGGGGGGGGGGGGGGGGCACAAACCCTAATAGGAGAGAAATTTAATCATCAGATATCAACCATCTACAAAACCAGTCTCACCATGCTGTCCAGCTGAGAGGTATGAACTGGTCTCTGTCTTCCCCCTGGTAACAGCTGGGTGTGTGTCACTTCCACAGAGAAACTGGGGAACCAGCTAACATAACGTGACCCTGAAAGCCAAATTTAGGTTGGTTAAATACAGCTAGGTAGTACTTTTTATATGCACAAAAGAAATATTAATATGCTCAAGGTATTATTTCATAAAAATTACCTAGATAGCAAATCAAATTTTCTCACTTCAAAGTTGCATGTAATTATTATATCTTAGGTATTCATAACAACAAGTCTCTGGTCAACTAGACCTTAATTCATTATCTGTTTTGATCTCAGACCATCAACTTTGTTTCATTAAGACATTCATACTTAATACTTCTACATTAAACATTTATTTTCAAATTAGTACTCTGTAATCAAACAATCAATAAATACCATCAAAATGAAAGAAGTGGTTAGTAAAGTGATTCTGCAGCTGTTGCTGAGGAGGTGGGGGTGGGGTGGCACCGTGCTCCTCCGGAACTTCATTGTTGGGGTCCACTTGTGTTCCCTCACTCAGAGATAATCTACAGGTAGGACAGGAGGTGTCTTGCTCCAACCATGATCTCAGACAGGCACTGAAAATTGTAGAAATTAATTTTCAAAAACCTTTCATTATTCACCACAAATACTGTCCTATAGTGTCAGTATGTGTAAATCACAGAACCAATAGTGTTGCCATAGATAAATCCCTTATCATTGCCCTACTAACTTGTTTTTCAGCTACATACTAAAATATTAGAAACCCATAGAGATGGAGATATTGAGTTCCAATGATGAGAGCGAATGTGTGGGTGGGTCGCAATGTGGGTGTGCAGGAGGGTGTGTAGGTGGGTGTGCAGGAGGGAGTGCAGGAGGGTGGATGTGTTTAGGTGGTATCAGCTCTCTGATACATGACATATCTATTAACATTATCATGCAAGGGAAAAAGTCAAAGATCACCAGAAAAACTCCATAGTCATTAGAATGTAGCAGTTCAGGAACAGGCATAATTAACACCAGTCATTTAGAACTGACTCCCATTACCAACCATCAAAACAACATATCATAGTGGACTGCAATGTCAAAAGATTCTTAAGAGAGCAGAAATACTAGCTGCAACTGTTAATATATATATATGAGGCTCCAGCTGTGTAAATACACATATGCTATTCAATAATGCACTGCTTGTGTATCATAACAAAGAAACAAACTTGGTAGTGCTGAAATTGACTGGTATGAACATGTTGATGAGATTACACATCCATTTTGTAGTTATGAGGAAGCAAGGACATCAAGGTGCAGACTTGGACACAAAAACTTGGTTCCAAAAACAATTTTACAAAATGCCAGAACAAAGCGATCAATTAACTTTTCTAAAAGTAATTATATTGTGAATGCAAATAGAGAATGAAGACAAAAGTTGACATTTTATGCCATTTTTACTTTTTGAAATCTGAAATGATTTTGAGTTGATCAATATACATATATATATATATATATATATATATAGAGAGAGAGAGAGAGAGAGAGAGAGAAAGAGATAAGCATCCCACTACAATAGCTACAGATTATCCCATATGATAGCAGTTAGTTGAATCTATAAATATCCACAGCCTAGCTTGTCTGTGTTGGCAGATTAATGAGTGGCTATACAAATACTGACCCTTAATGACATAGTTACTATGGTTATAACAGATATGTCATGTGATATGCAATAAATCTCCTATGACTTTATACATAGGTTAATAGGTCACCCCTGGTACTAATAACTTCTGCTATGTCTGAGTCAGATTCTGATGTGTAGAACTGCATGATTACAGGTGCTATGGATTTGGATTAGTATTGAATAAGCTTGAAGGTATGTAAATAATAATAGCTAGAGTATGTACACTGTGATTATAGTGCTTAAAGTCCCAACAAAATTTTAATGTAACTGCCATTTATCATCAGTCACTGTTCACAGAATCAAAATTTGTCACAGAGAGTTGCACACCTTTCACTAGATTCTGTGGCTATGTATCCACAATAATATCTTTTCTCACCTATGACAGTCAGGCCCCCAATTTTTGGTTGGCTTTAATGAATTGTGTAATTTCTGAGCTAGCTACACGAGAGATCACATTGGGGAATTAATGAAGTGTACATTTCAAATTTCACAATTTAATTTCCAATATACAGACAGAAAATAAAAGTTTCAATAATTTTTTTAAGAACTGTTCTTGCAAACTCACATGTTAATCTCAGTTGCCTTAGTTCTTAGATATATTTCAAATTGACCCATTAAATAAACTGAAGAAAGTTGCAAATGAAGGGGAGACCTCTATGACATTAATTTACAATGGTAATATAAGTGAGAGACAAGCATAACCAAATCAAAGAAAGGCAATCCCAAAATCTGACCATCAATTTGATAACTGGTAGAAACCAATTTCCACTGCCATCATGAACTGAAGAAAGAGGTGTCAAAGTTGAGAATTGCAATCACTTGTGAAAATGTTTTCCCTAAAGATCAAACATAATTTAAAACCAATAATTTTCAATTATAAATTTGAAACTACCTATTAAATAACAAGGATTCTTAGAATCCCTACATATACATAAATACTTTTGATTTCACTGATCAGCATTTAATTGTTATTCAAATCATTCAGTTAACATTTGGTAACAAAATTGGGTGAACCGCAGACTTCAAAAGTGTGAAAATATTTTAAAAGAAGCTGAGACATACATGTATGAACAAGAGGTCAACTGGCCTTATTGGTCACCTGAGTATTAAAAGTATCACTAGTCCCAAGGGCTACAAAATCTAGAAGAAATTTCCTGTTTTGAATATTTAAGCTAAATTCTAGTGATATGTAACATTAACACAATATGACTAATTTGGACCCATCCTTGAGAGACAGAATCCTGAGGTTGCAATTCACAATTTTGGTACATATTTACTTTAAATTTAAGGTGTATCAACAAACTTGAAGAAGTCTTTTAAATAATAAAGACAATAAACATTATCATAATTTTGGCTCCACCTGGAAATAAACCTTTACCAGCCCCTAGGATCATGAAATTTACAACACAACTTTGGTAAAGGACTGCCTACTCCTTTTAAATATCTATTTAGTTTTAATTTAGTATCAATAGCATTAAAGATGATATTTAATTTAAATATTTTTAAGGAGGTATGTGCTACACCAGAGAAATTTGATGTAGATGAAAAGTGGAAGATATGTACAACAATAATTTGAGGTTGAAAATTTTCAAATTTACTTTATTTTGTCAAAAAATACAGTTTTAATAGAAGATGATCTGAAATTTTTTTTAAAACCCCTGCCGGACTTGAACCTGCGACCCACAGTTCAACAGTCGGTATGCTAACCTACTGAGCTACTCGGCTAGGTATATTTAAATTGAAGAGGAAAATTCAAATATTGCTCATATTGATTTTTTCCACCATGTTTTTAAAGGAAGTCAGCCATTATGACAATGTAGAGTACCTCCTTCATTACACATATACACCATATATACTAAGTATGGCCCCACCCTGGAGTCAGAACCTCTACCATGGAGATCATGAAATTTACAATTTGATAGAGGCCTTCCTGTTCTACATCACTATGCATTTAGTTTTTCTTGCATATGTGTGGTTGTTGAGAAGATTTTCGAAAATTGGTCAATTTTTGGCAGTTTTTGCCCATCCCTAAGGCCTCATGGTTGTAAGATCAAGCCCTGAAATTTACAATTTAGGTCACTCTTGTTTAAAAGATGCTTCATACCAAATAAGAAATGAATATTGGAATGGTAGTTATTAAGGAACCCCTGATGAAATTTACAATTTTGGTAGAGGCCTTCCTGTTCTACATTACAGTATGCATTAAGTTTTTCTTACATGTGTGGTTGTAGAGGAGATTTTTTGCTGCAACCCTAATGCCCCAGGGGTGCAGGAATCCTTAAAGTTACAATTCATGTCTCCCTTGTCCTAAAGATGCTTCATACCAAATTTAAAAAGAATTGGAATGGTAGTTATCAAGAAGAAGTTAAAAATGTTCAATTGTTAATGAACGCAGACCAATTGCATTAGTTGGTAAATGTTGGCTGTGCAAAGGAAAACTTGGCATTTAATGGGGAACAACCGAGGTGTTAAATAACATACAGAGGAAGTCTCCTAGTTTCCTCCATTTCATTTGCATGCAATGAAAAATGATGGCGATAACAATGCATGTAATGTTGCAATTTTTTGGCAGATCATATCCATTAAATGACATTTAATTTATAGTGTATATTATATTATAAAAATAAATGTCATTTTTTAAAATACATGAGGGTATGAACTGAGACACTTCACGCCAGTAGATAATTAAAAAACACCCTTCATGAAAATGTATACTGGCATCATACCCTCATGTACAGGTGGCTCTTGATGGTGACTGCTCGAACATCAATATCTAGAAGTTCTTGATCTCTCGAAATGAAATCAGTCCCAATTTTATTCTCTATAAATAACTAAGCAAATTTACTCTCAATCTCTTGAACTTTCGATATCGATCTCTCAAAGTTCTCGATCACTCAAAGTAAAATTTAAGTCCTGTAAAACATATTTCTTTGTCACTCTTGATCTCCTGAAGTGGTGGCAGCGTATACACTATCAGTATCACTCAAGTGTACAAGTATTCCAGTGACAGTGAATGCCTGGGTTGTGTTAATTAGGTGTTTCATAATATCAGTGATAAATTACACAGGCTTCTTTTGATTAAGGGTGGATAGTTAATTGTTTAATTGGTCAGTTTGAACTCTACAAGTGCTTTGTTTTTATTTATATACAGTATAATCCCTCTATCAACAACATTTATGATCAGTTTCACCTTCTCAAATGGCAATTTAAACCAGCTTATAAAAGCGTCAATGTGAAATTCCTAAAAATTTCCTTGACTTCAGCAGTTTCATCTAAATATCTATAACACAGAGCATTATTGTAGAAATGTAAATATCTACAGCACAGAGAATTATTGTTGATCAATTAATGCAATATACATTCATGTTGCAGAAGTCTTTAGAAATTCTTCATATAATTTAGTATGTTGTTCAACTTATGTTTTTTCAGCCTCCAAAGCTATTTATAGCCTAGCAGAGAGCAGAACAAGACATGGAGGAAGACACGAGAGGAAATGGCTACCCTACTGGACAGGAAGGCACAAAAGGAAATGGTTACCAGGCTACTGAACAAGAAGATGTACAAGGAAGTAGCTACCCTACTGAACAGGAAGACGCAAGAGGAAGTGGCTACCCTACTGAACAGGAAGGCAGCAGTGAGACTCAAGACACAATAGATAAAGCACTGATTGATCTTCTGACGCTAGCCAAAATCTTAAAAGAGAAGATATCACATCAGAAAATGCCCCATACCAAGTCAGATCAACAAGTGTCCAGTGGAACCTCGTACAGCTGTCGTTCACATCAACAGACAAAGTCGGCCCCAGCAGGACGCTCAGTGTCAAGAGATGTTCACCCTGCAGGATCAACTGTAGGGAGAACATCTGAAACACAAATCTCACCAGACTCTTTACATAAGAGTCCCATGAAAAAGAAGATACACAGCGGAAACTATCCATGTCATATCTGTTGGAAACATGGTATTCACCCATCCAGTGTTCATAACCAAAGAGAGGGCATCGGTATGTCAACTTAATCAAAAGGATTGCTTAAATGTACACATATTGTATTTTTATGAGATATTTTTATCATCTTATCATTATACATGTAGCTTTTTGAGACATTTTTATCATCTTATCAATGTAACATACACATTTTGTTAAGCACAGAAGTAAAAATGTCAGGATAACTACATGCACAAAGTCTCATAAATCTCCGAAAAATCTTTCCACTGTGGTGAAACTTCAACATTGAACACTCAATCAAACTGGATTCAACTAGAATCTTAGGGGCAACAAGAGTACCAAAAAATCCAGAATTTTTTTGGACCTACATTTAGCCCAAAAGTAGGTCATAGTGCACCAATCAAGTTGAAATGTGAACTAACTAAGTATTTTTTAGAGGGAGGTTCTGACAAAATGTCAGGGCAATACCTGTATTCATAATGAGGAAAAAATCTAGAAAACAAAAACCAGATTTTTTTCCCTAATTGATACTATGACCTTGACCTTGAGAAATAATAGGCATCCTCCACTTGGCATAAGGTGCATGTGTACCAAGTTTAACAGTCCTAGCCACAAAAGTTTGGAAGATGTATCCTGCCTAGAAGGTTTGCCTACTAAGTGATACTATGACATTGACCTTGAATAACAAATGACATCCTCCACTTGGCATGAGGAGTATAAGTACCAAGTTTGATGGTCCTAGCCCCAATGGTTCAATTTGTATTCTTTTACAAGGTTTTCCTATTAACTAATACTATGACCTTGACCTTTAACCTTGAAAACAATAGGTAACTTCCTCTCATCATATTCCTGTGGGGATCCGGTTAGAATAGGTCCTCAGTACCCCTTGCTTGTCGTAGAAGGCGACTAAATGGGGCAGTCCTTCGGATGAGACTGCAAAAACTGAGGTCCCGTGTCGCAGCAGGTGTGGCATGATAAAGATCCCTACCTGCTCAAGGGCTGTAAGCGCTGAGCATAGGCCAAAATTTTGCAGCCCTTCACCAGCAGCGGTGATGTCTCCATTTGAGTGAAATATTCTCGAGAGGGACGTTAAACAATATTCAATCAATCAATCCTCTCATCATGGTGATTGAATGTACCAAGTTGTAAGATCCTACCTCCAATCGTTTGGTCTGTATTCTGCCTACAGGGTTTTCTTATTAACTGATACTACAACCTTCACCTTTGACCTTAGAAAACAATAGGCATCTTCCTTTCATCATGGTGATCAAATGTACCAAGATCCTGGAACTTACGGTTCATTATGTATTTTGCCTACAAGGTCCGGACAGACAGATAGACGATGGTATACTTTAAAACATCCCGTCTTTGACAGGCGTATAAAAAAAATCTGGAAAACCGTTTGATCTACCTTTACCACTAAAGTAGGTCATGATGCACCAATCCATCTGAAATGCAATATGAATTTATGTTCTTCCAAGAGAAAACTTATGACTAAATTTTAGGGCAATATCTGTATCCGTAATAAAAACAAGGTTTTTCTGTGAAGTGATACTAGTACCTTAACCTTTGACCTTGTGAAACAATAGGTATCCTTTGCTTGGCATAAGGTGTATGCGTACCAAGTTTGACAGTCCAAGTCCCAAGAGTTCTGTCTGTATCCTGCCTATAAGTTTTTCCTACTAGGTGATACTAGGACCTTGACCTTTGACCTTGAAAAACAAAAGATATTCCCCACTTGGCATGAGTAGTATGTGTACCAAGTTTAATGGTCCTAGCCTGAATCATTCGGTCTGTATTCTGCCTACTTTAACCTTGAAAAACTATAGGCATTTTCCTCTCATCATGGTGATCAAATGTACCAAGTTGTAAGATCCTAGCTCCAATAGTTCAGTCTGTATTCTGCCTTCAAGGTTTTCCTATTAACTGATACTACGACTTCGACCTTGAAAAATAATTAGTCATCTTCCTCATCAAGGTGATCAAATATACCAAGTTGTAAGATCCTGGAGAATACAGTTCATTTTTCCAACAAGGACTGGACAGATGAACAGACAGACCAACGATGCCATATTACATGTATATTATGTCCCATCTTTAACAGGCATATAAAAAATTCAGGGTACCGAGTAATCTTTGCTTTAAAAAACAAGAAATGTTTGTAAAACATATATGCCCCCCCCCCTCCCCCGCCGGTGCAAAATTGAAAAGGTTTATACAAATGCATCATTTAATTGACAGTAGTGCCAAACCATTTCAAATATTGAGCAGAGAATATCTTCCTATGTTTAGAGTGAATTGACCATGTGACCTAAAAATCAATAGGGATCATCTACTTCTTATGCTGTACCAGTATACCTAGTTTGTTGTCAATCAAGCAAATGACTCCTAAAATACAGAAGACAATATATGACTATGTCCAGTTTAACCTTTGACCAAGTGACTTCAAAATCAATAGGGGTCATCTACTCCTTAAGATGCAAAGATGGACCAGTGTACCAAGTTTGATGTCTGTCAAGCAAAGGGTTCTCAAGATAATGAGCAGACAGTATATTCCTATGTCCAGTTTGACCTTTGACCATGTGACCTCAAAATCACTATGGATCAGCTTCTCCTGAAGATTTACCAGTGTACTAAGTTTGATGTCTGTCAAGTAAAGGGTTCTCAAGATATTGAGTGGACAGTGTTTTCCTATGTCCAGAGTGGATTGACCCTTGACCTTTTGACCTGAAAATCAATAGGCCATTAGGGGTCCTCTTCTACTCATTACCAACCCACAAGTGAAATATCATTAAGATCAAGTGAATGGTTCTCAAGATATTGAGCAGACAATATGTGGTCTACTGACCGACCGACATCCCGACTGACTGGTGCAAAGCAATACGCACCTCTTCTTTGGTGGAGGGCATAAATATGGGAGACAATATATTACTTTGTCTAGTTTAACCCTTGACGATGTGTAGCCAATATACTCCTTATGGTGTACCAAGTTTTCTCAAGATATTGAGCAGAAAGTATCTTCTTATGTCCAGAAAGGATTGACCATGTGACCTCAAAATATACAATGTATAGGGGTCATCTACTTAAGATGTACCAGTATACTTAATTTAATGTCTGTCAAGCAAAGGGTTCTAAAGATATTAAGAAGACAATTTCTTCATATGTTAAGAGTGGATTGCCCTTTGATCATCTATTCTTATGATGTAGCAGAGCTAGTACCAAGTTTGATGTCTGACAAGCAAAACCTTCTCAAGATATTGAGTGGACAGTATCTTCCTTTGTCCAGTTTGACCTTTGACATCAAAATCAAAAAGGGTCATCTACTCCACACAATGTACCAAGTTTAATGTCTGTTAAGAAAAGGGTTCTCAAGATATTATGGAGATAGTATCTTCATATACCCAGAGTGGATTGACCCTTGACCTTTAAACTTGTCACCTCAAAATCAATAGGGGTCCTCTCCTACAGTACTTATAACCAACCCACATATGAAATACATTACGATCAAGTAAACGGTTCTCAAGATATTACTGAGAGACCGACCAACAGGTGCAGAGCAATATAAGTGGGGGGGGGGGGGGTCATAATAAAAAAAAATATGGTATTTCATGTCCCTTGTTTTGTTTGGTTAACATGGAGCACAGGTGGTATCAGGCACCATTTATTGTTATAATATGTAAAATGATGATATACTGTGGAATCATTATTGTTCGTGGGGGCTCGGATGTTCGTGGATTTCGTGAATACCTTTTGCCCATGAATTTACGTCCCCATGAACCAGTGATTCTTTGCAATAGCTACTATACTATAGTGATATGAATAACGTTAAAACTTGAAATTCCATCCCCACAAACTAGTAAATATTTGGTTTCCCAAACACTGGCCCCCTCGAACTTTAATGATATTCCACAGTAAATGAAATATATGTGAGAATGCTGTCTGATTATACTTGTGAATGTGTTTGATATTTTGAACATGACTTATGTACAATGTATCATCAATAATGTGCTGTGTGATAAGTCTGCGTTATTGGAGGGTACATTACAAACTCTGAATGGACATTTTAATCAGATTGTGAAATTTAGTCCAGAAGTCATTGATTGTTGATAACATGAAAGTAAGCAAATTGAAAGGAAAAATTCTTGATCACTGCTGTACATTTCTTAGTTTCCTTAAAAGACCATATGTTTTGTAATCATCAAATTTTTTCTCAGGAATGTGAATATCTCATTGCATTTATTTTCAACATGCCCTGGACATAATTGTGTGTGAACAAGAGAGACAAAATGTTTTGCTGCAGGCAGAATGACAGAATCTTATGTACATTTATTCATTATAGCTTCTGTGCTCAGCTTGCCTGAATTGAAGGCAGGGGAACAAGTGAACTTCTAAAATTTCTTATCAAGTTTTGTCTGGCATGTTTGTGTGGCATTAACTTTTGATCTTTCCCTATAAAACCACTATTATACCAATTTCAACCAAAGCTGCCACTGTCACATTGACTCCTGAAACCCCTTCCAAGGGGAGATAATTAATAGGAAGAAGTAAACATACAGTTGAGTCATTCAGATATCTTCTTGCTGAATTTACCACTAGGGCATAGTTAATGAAACAATGACAATGTGATATCTTCTATGTCATGTATAGATTAAAGTTTGTACAAACTATGGTTTCTAAGCTAGGGTGGGTCGTCAAAGGGGTTCAATGTTTTAATAATATCCATTTTAAATCTTTTTCCTCACAAGCTTATGAGCTAAAAAAAAATGTCAGAACAATATGCACATATCTCATAATGTATATCAATCATAGGTCCTGGGGGTCAACAGATAATAGAAAAGGATCCACTAGTTTCATTGGTGGGGCTTGGCATAGTGTGGGGTCACAATTAGGACTCTAAAGTTAACGAGGTATAAAATCAAGGTTACTTATGTTAGCATTAAACCCAATAAGCCTCTTTAAACTATACATATTCCATATTTAAACTTGTCACTGCAATCTAATGTTTCAAAATTTCATTTTGAATCAAAATGCATGAATGTGTTTGATAGCAACCATGCAATTCTTTCTTTCCAGAGCAACTGAGGAGGACACAGAGTCAACACAGAAAGCAAACACATTCATCAACCCATAAAATGGAACCAAATCCCAGAGATAGACCTGGTGACACCGTTAATCCTTCCATAGTCCATCACAGAGATAGACCTGGTGACACCGTTAATCATTGTCAGAAAGCCTATACCAGTGTCTCACCAGCAGCACCCAAGGCATCTAATGAATCTGCCACTAATCATAACAGTAGTGCTTTACAAATTAGAGACACCCAACACATTCCCAGTGTACCAAGTCAAACTTACGATTCCCAGCCTGGGAAATACCAACATTTGGAAGTCCAAGCTACTAGTGTGAAGCCAGTCATGACTAATAGACAGGAAAGCACTGTTAAGCAATCTGAAATGACTGATGGTGCAGATAATATGCATACATCTAATTCTCAATCAAAATCAGTCAATGTAGACAAGAAGTTAGATGGTAGGCCTATATCTGAATTTTCTCAGGTTCAAAGTACAAAGTCAGGCTACAAACTTACAGCCAATGATAGTCAGAGATACTCAACAAGTTACAATTCTACCTCACACAAAACACAAACTTCACCAAAATTAACTACAGAACAAATGCATATATCACATCCACAGCAATCACCACAATCATTAACAGCACACGGTAAGGAATATGGTAATTCCATGCATAAAAATCAGCATTCAAAATCTACAACACAAAAAGCAGCAGCTAATGACAACACCTCTCACAAAACAAATAACAGTCAGTGTAGGGAAAAGACTCACACAAAATCACATCATTCAATCTCCAAAGTAAGTGTTACGAATCCCAGCTCAAAGAATGAAGAAATATCTAGATCAGGAAAGCTGAAATCCAGTAGTAGTGCTAAATGTCTAGAGCCATTGAAAATTCCAAGCAGTGCTCAAAAGAAGTGTGAAAATTCCATTAGTGCTCAGTATCCTCCTGGGATTCAAAAAACTTTAGAAGCAATTGCCAGTAAGTTAACGATGATCAATGCAGACTGTAGAGCAGCTTCATCATCAGGGAAAAGTTCTTTTAAATCCAAAGCAAAGAATTCATTGCAAGTGAAATCTACAGAGAGGAAATCTATAACGGATTTAATTGATGAAGTAAAATCCACTAAACTCCATCAAAAGGACAAAAAGTCACAGAGTTGCACTCAAGAAAGAAGCAGGAGTCGCGACAAAGATTCTGTAAATGTACAAACTGATGCCAACTCTTCAAAAGATGCAAGTCATGTAGGATCAAATAGACAAGAAAACAAAGTGAACCTTAAAAAGTCAAAAGAAGATGTGCCTGGAAAAGAATCATCAAAAAGAAAGTCGAGCAATAAAGTTTCTTTTGAGAATCATGTCAATAGTAGTGAAAATCAACTGAAAAAGTCTGAGATACAAGATCATCACCAGAATTCCACATTACACAAAAACAATAAGACCCAGGATCAAAACCTTTCCATTGAAGATTTGGGGTTGGATGAGGATCTGCCTCTTCTTGTCCGAAGCAGAAGATACTCAGATAAACAACGTCAAACTCACCATAAAACACACACTCCTGAAAGTGAAACTAGGAAACACTCAACAGATTCTGTACACACTGGAAACAATGAAAACAAGGAAATACATCACAATGTCAATGACGTTGTAAAGGTTGGTGATATTGCAACTGCTGAACACAAAGATACTAGAACAATAGAATCCAAACACCAATCTTCTCAAGAAAAGTTGGCAATGCAAGAAGACAATTCAAACAAAATTGATGAAAAATTAGATGTAAACCACAAGGCATCTGGAAAAGATGAACAAAACTTTGAGAATGCTAGTGACTGCATTGAGGCAGGCATTTGTTGCAAATTTTTGAACTTTTTGTCTCGATCACAGAGCATCAAAAACATCCCTTCTGAATCAATGTGTGATGGCGCAAAGACAAATCCTGATAACACAAAGCATTCTAATTTGTCAGCAAAACGTCAAAAACATATCCAAGGTACCACAGAAATAAGAGAGAAGGGCATTGGCTACCACATAAATGAAACCGATGTGAAAGGACAGGAAAGTGACAAGAATTCAGCAATAAATAAATCTCAAACAAACATTGGTGAAAGTTCTGCTGAAGATGTAAACAAGCATATAAACTTGATATTGACAAACATTAAAAAGGAACCTGAGTGGAATATTTCTCCAAGTGAATCCTTAAATCATAAAACAAATGAGACAAGGAGTGAAAGTCAGAGCCAAAAGAAAGACAGTGGCAGAAACATTTGGGAAGACCTACGACTCCAACAAGATCAACGACTTCATCATGAACCAGGTTCAAAGCAATTACTTCAGCATACGACAGAAGAAACTATACAAACACCAGGGGAAAACCCTACAAAAGAGAAAATGCAAATCAAAGAGCCAAAGAAATCAAATTCAGGTGAAGTCCAACTGACATGGCAGCAACTGATGAAACCTATTCCTGAGTCTCCTCAAACTGAGAGAAAACCTACACTGAAGTCAATCATAAAAACTGAACCTGTGTCTCCTGCAATTCCTACCAGTAACCATGCACCATCTCTCAGAAATGAAACAGAATCTGGAGAACAAAACACATTCATCAAAACTGAACCAGTATCTCCTACAATTCTTACTGATAACCATTATCAGTCTCTCACTAATGGAAAACAATCTGGACAACAAAGTCGCAACATAACTCAACTGGATAATCTACAGGGGGGAAAAGATGAGCATAAATCAGATGATGCTGACAGATTACAAGAAAATACACAAACTAAAGAATCAATGTACAAACAAAATCAAGACAAGAATATCCAAAAATCAAACAAACAAACTGAAGAAGTGAAAATCCAGAATGTGAATGCAAAGCAAACACCAGAAAATGATATGAATCATGCAGCTGAGAGTGATTCAATTCCACACAACTCAACTGAAGTTCCAACACACACAGAAATTCAACAGCCCAACTCGATACAAGTTAACAAAGATAACACAAAGGAAACCGACACAACATCACGTGATAAAAATATCTCAACACAGGCATCGCCAAATGAATCTGCTTCTGAAACAATTATTTGCAAAGACACCAAAAATGTTCTAATAACCCCATGCTCTGGAGACAAAGAAAGTGAATACATACTACAAACAGGCAACAACTTAAATGAACAGCAAATTGAAGTAAAAAGAGAGGTTAATCCTTCCGCAGATCCCTTTCCTGTATCAGATTTTGGTAAATCTAGCAAAGATTCAACGGTGATTAAACCCCAAATATCACCCATAAGACCCATACCAGATATGCAAGGAATAGAAAATGGTGATAAGGCAGTTGACCCTGGGGAATCCAAGAATTCAAATGAAGAAAGCAGTAGCACATGTAACATTGTACAGGGTGATAGGAAAGATGAAACAAGCACCTGTAACATTGTACAAGGTGATAGGAAAGATGAAACAAAAAAGAAAGCCTCTACTGATCAACAGAGATATCTAAAGTCTTCAACATTTTGCCAATCTGAAGAAAAAAGCCCCATGATCAGAAAAACCACAGCTAACAAAAGGATTGTGATGCTGAAAAGCACCTTTCTGCCCCAGTTTTCATCCAATCAATTCAAAAACCCTTCAGTGAGTAACTCCACAGATGAAATTAACAATCCTAATATTAAAAGAAATGAATCCAACAGCACTGCATGTAAACATATTGTTCAGTCAGAGAAGAAGAAAAAGAAATCTATCTCCAGTATTGTAGTTTCTGTTAATGCAAACAAAACAGTGAGAAAAACTACAAAGCAGACAAGGGAGCAGTCAGTTGCACGCCAAATAGTGAAAAAAAGAATTGCTTCAACACCAGCAAGGTCACTCAAATCATCCTCCATTGGATCAAAAAGATTACTCCAGCAAAATACTAGAACAATGACCAGCAGAGAAAAAGAAATATCAATAAAGTCATTTAAAAAAGAGATAAAACATAAATCACGTGATTCAGAAAGAAATTTGAAAAATACTGATGAAACATTCGGGAATAGGAGCTCTATAAGAGATAATGAAAGAGGAACAAGGCAAAGCAACACTGTGTGCAGTTGTTTGAGATGTACTTGTGAAAGACGAGAGTTGGGACAATCTCAAAGATACTCAGACAGATACAGAGAAAAATCACCAGATGATAAGTACAGACGATATTGGCCCAGATTCACAAGTCCAGATAGGAATAACTACAACAGAGATGATTACTGGACCCATGAAACAAGAGTTTATGAGAGGTATCCCAGGCGAGAATCCTCTCCACCACTGCCATCCTCATCAGGTGAAAGAGAAAGTTGGAATTCAAGATATGATGTATACCGGAGAGATAGATTCCTATATCATAGATCTCAATCAACAGCATATATAGGGAGGTCACCAAGAACTCCATCACCACCATACCAATGGACTCCACCTTCTAGCAGGTCAAGGTCACCACCTCACAGATTAAGGTCTCCTCTTCCTAGGTCTAGATCACCAATTTACAGATCAGCATCTCCAAAGCGAAGATCAAGATCTCCTATGCTGAGATCAAGATCTCCAAAGCCAAGATCAAGATCTCCTCTTCCTAAGTGTAGATCACCAATTTACAGATCAGTATCTCCAAAGCGAAGATCAAGATCTCCTAAGCTAAGATCAAGATCTCCTAAGAGAAAATCAAAATCTCCTGTGTATAGAGGATATGTAGCTCCAAGAAGTAAAAGCCTGTCATCATGGCCACCTGAGCCTCAATGGTCAAGTTTCTCTTCAGATTCTACAGTATTGAATTTCAAAGACAGAAAGAAAACTGAACCTTCCACTGTCAGATCAGAGTCTAATTCAATGTCTACAAAGAAAATTAGACAAGATACCCTTACAACTGCAAAACCATCAAAACCTAGTAATAAATCTCAAACACAGACACCAACACAAAATAATTTGAACAATCCACTCTCAAAAAATTCAACAGTGACAGGGAAAATGGAGGATGTCAAGGAAACAGAAATCATGGCAAAAGTTAGCTCCAGTTCAAGTACCTGTGATGCTTCCACAGACTCAGACAAAATCATAGCTAATTCTTTGAACCGAGCAAACCAGCTGCAGACAATCCAGGTTAAGATGGATCATTCAAGGCGGTTATCTAATCTAATTCAAATTGATACATCTTCATTTGAAGTTGGCAATAAAACTGTCAATACTTTATCTAAGCCAAACCAATCAAATACATCAAGAACAGACACCAAAGGAGAAGATTTGAAATCAAATAATATATTGAAAATGACTGAAAATACTAGGCAAAAGACAGCAAATGATACACAGACACTAGGAGTGAGTGACAAAATAAAAGACACGGCAGATGTGTTGCAGAACACTAATAAAATCTCAGAAGTTGATCTGGAGAAAAGAACAGATATCAAGGAAGTAACTAAAGTGACTGATACCGAAAAACCGAAAGTGAAGAACATTGAAAGACAGAATTCAGAGCAAAATTTGAAAGATGAAAAGAAAAAGATATTTAGTATCCCTGACAAACAATCATCAGAGCAGATGGAATATGGCAAACCACAAAACATTAGTGATGAAAACAAGGAGAAATCAACAGAAATGACAAAGGAGATTAAGAATGATGTTTCAGCAACAGTAAACCTGGTACCAATGATGAAGATGGGAAAAGTTCCTGTGGACTTTGTGATGCAAGAATCATCAAATAAAGTGAAAAAGATAATGGCTATGGAAAACATGGCAATTAATGTTGAGAGTGAGACAAAACACACAGTTGTCAAAGCCACAGAGCATGCTTTGAATGAAACACAAGCTGTAGAACCAGAAACTACCTCAGATGCACTACATACAGGAGACAAAAATGGAAATGTAGATTCCAAGATTAAAGGCCATGCACAAGATGCAAAAGAAGCTACAGATCAACAACCACAGAATAAACTAGAAAACAAAACTCCTTTAAAGAACAATAATAAGGAAGTTAAAGATGAAAAGCCAAATGTTAACTCAAAAAGTCCTACAACACCTCCTAATCAGTATATCGACATCAACCTGAAAAATATGACTCACATCTATGCAAGTGATGGCCAACAAGTTTGCAATGCATTTAACATGTCAAAGATCTCTGGTAGTGACTGTCCAGGAACCTGTAATCAGCATCACCTGTCTTTGCCTCTCTATAATTCATACACAAAGACAGATATGAGTGTTTCACAGACAGAAGAGATTGAGGTACTGAGAGATGCAAAGGGAAATGCTTGCTTCTTTAATATGTCTCAGAAAATGATATGCAACAACTTCAATTCAGATGATGGATGCAAAAACAAAAACTGTTTTATGGTGCATCTCTCCTTCTATAATATTTTTTACTCATATTTTAGGAGGAAATTGAAATGCCAAACATCCCCTACTTGTGTAGAAAGAGGACATAAAAGTCTCCCTGGCACAAATGCTGCTTCTCATACAGACAATAAGTTGTGCAAGCCTGTAATGGAAGCAGCAATACAATGTGAAGAGCAAGTAGAAAAAACTTCCATTCACAAGAAAGATCAAAGCAAAGAAAAAAGTCAATATACAAGTGTTGAAAAATGCTGCATGGAAAACCAAACATCAGTAAATGAAGACTCCACAAAGAGATTCCAAAAAGATCTGTCAACACATCACCAGGCAGATAAAGGAGGAAAGCAAGAACCAGGAAAACCTACAACTTCTAAGAATGAACCTACAAAACCTGAGAACTCAGACAATAACCAGACAGATTTATTGAAAACAGAGCAGAGCATATCATCTGATCCAAAGACGTATGACCCAACCTGTAAAGGCAATGCGAGAGATATAGAAAGGACCAGCCATTCCATGACAATCTCTGGGGAATACAAAGATGATATGGTCACCGTTATAAATGTAAAGACAGTTAGACGTTATCCAGTTTGCAAATTTTTCAACACCCCTAGAGGATGTCAACGGTGGAACTGTCGATATCAACATGTAAAGAACAAAACGAAATATCATTCCAAGCAAAAACATAATACATACTCGCCAAACTTCATCTGGTCAAATCGTAAAAGACAACAAAACACATTCTTAGCTGCAGGACAAAAACAACCAGAGAAAATGAAAAAATTTGATATTCAACCAAGAAAACTAAATGAACAGAAATGTGAAAAGACTTCTGCTCAGGAACCAGCTATATGCAAAAATACCGAAAGTCAAGAGAAGAAATTAAATTCTAAAGCTGACCAAGAAAGTGGAATAAATAATCAGAATAAAATAATTCCATGTGCTGAAAGAAATGTGAGTACACCAAGAGAGGCACCAAACCTATCTGAAAACAGTGGTAAAATTGGGACTGAATATGGCATGAATGAAAAAGAAAGGAGCAATCAAAACACAACAGGTGATGAGAGAAAAACAAAAGACACCACTGCAATTTCTACAGTCACTGAAAATAAGGTCACAAAATATACAAAAAGTGCTCCAACAAGCATAAAAAGAAAACAAGATTATGATATGCCACACAGGGCAGCAAAGATCCCTCGGCAAAATAGGGACTTCAACTGGCAAGCTCTACTGGCAAGACAGCATTCTACTCTCAATCATAATAATTATAATTACCATCAAGCAAACACAACATTAGCTTCTGAACAAAACAATATGGCTGAGAGGTGGCGTCCTGATATGGCTGAGAGGTTGTGCCCTGATTTCAATACCGCTTGGGGATGTCGCTATCCACATTGGGCATGCTCCTATATTCACGACTATGCTGACGATGTTCAGTTCTAAACATATTCACTGTTATACTGCTTATTGTTGAAATTGCAACTATTGTTTTAAACCTGTTTTGTCTATTCATAATTATTATTTTCAACTTTGAAATTAAATCAGTTCCCTGAATTACATCTGCAAGTGACCAAGAGTTTGTTTTAAGGAACAGATTGCAGACTAGGTGCTGTACTATTAGTTACACAGTTAGTTAGTGACCTGATATGGAAAAATACATGGTGTGAAAAGAAAACCCGTATCGGTAGTTAGTGACCTGATATGGAAAAATACATGGTGTGAAAAGAAAACCCGTATCGGGCGAGGCTTTGCCTCGCCCGATATGGGTTTTCTTTTCACACCATGTATTTTTCCGTATCAGGTCACTAACTAACTGTGTAACGAATTTATCACGTCGAAGACCTCTAACTGGATATGTGGGGGGTCTATATCATACAACTTAGTCAAATGTCTTTCCTTTTGACATGGCTGCAAGTCGAACCCGACGATAAATAAAATTACTCGCCCAATACGGATTTTACTCGCATGATACGGTTTTTTTCACGGCGTCATGTGACCAAGATCTGACCAATTAGATTTCAACAATTTTGTCTGAGGCGTGATAAATATAAATATTTTACATGAAAATGTTGGCGCAATCAAATTCCTCCCTGCTCTATCTTGTAAATAGATGTGATGAATCAGACAAATTCTATTACTGTACAAATTGTTATGCCTTAAATTTTGTAGATTAATTGTATATTCTTTAACATGCCTTTCGAGAATCTTTCACTCATATAAAGATGTCACCATTGCTGGTGAAGGGCTGCAAAACTTAGGCCTATGCTCGGTGCTTACAGCTTTTGAGCTGGGAGGGATCTTTATTGTGCCACACCTGCTGTGACACAGGATCTCTGTTTTTGAGGTCTCATCTGAAGGACCATCCCATTTACAATTAGAGTACAAGAATTGATTGAGTCAGCTAAAAATTTTCAAGGAATGTCCAATTACTTCCAAAAAGACATGCACATCTTCAATGCTTCTATAAGAGCTGTACAAGGTCTGATGGATGACAAATAAATGCTGTAAGAGGAGTTGATTACAAAAATAGGTACTGTCTATTTAAGACATGCTTGAAAATGACAAAGTTCAACTACACATAAAGTTTTTGAAAAATGTCTGATCACTTTCAAAAAGACACATGCACATCTTCTATGTGTCCACAACAACTGTACAAAGCTTGAGGAACATCAAGTTAAAGGTGTGAGAGGAGTTGATTACCCAAAATAGATACCCTATTACAAGGACGCACACCCACCCGTCATTCACTATTTTGTAAGCCATTTGCATATTGTGTAACCCAGCTAAAAAGTTAAATTTAATGTGTATCTACTTATATGATAAGCACATATCAAATTTCAGATTCTGAACTTAAGGCATTGTAGAGAAAAGTCTAGGAAACTGCTCTCACTAATGTCCCATAACTCTTGTAATAAAGTGCACCGCCACGGCACATGATACGCCCATCACATATTGTTAACAGTATAGATTGAACCCATTAAAACATTTTTTTTAATATCACCTTAATTAAATGTCACAGTGACCTTAAAGTAGGATGCGACACACCTTCTACCTAAGATGCATTAGTTGACCAATTTTGGTGATTCTAGGTCTAATAGTTTTCAAGTTATGAGCCGGACAAGTTTTTGCCATATATGGCCATATCTTCTTAATGAAAAGTCACAGTGACCTGGTTTTAATGTGCGACACACCTTCTACCCAAGATGTATCTACAGACAAAGTTTGATGATTCTAGGCCTTGTAGTATTTAAGTTACGGGTCGGACACGAAAAAGCTAACAGACAGACGGATATCTTCTTAATGAAAAGTCACAGTGACCTGGTTTTAATGTGCGACACACCTTCTACCCAAAATGTATCTACAGACAAAGTTTGATGATTCTAGGCCTTGTAGTATTTAAGTTACGGGTCGGACACGAAAAAGCTAACAGACGGACAGACAGACGGATATCTTCTTAATGAAAAGTCACAGTGACCTGGTTTTAATGTGCGACACACTTTCTACCCAAGATGTATCTACAGACAAAGTTTGATGATTCTAGGCCTTGTAGTATTTAAGTTACGGGTCGGACACGAAAAAGCTAACAGACGGACGGACAGACGGACGGACATGAACGCCATACCATAATACGTCCCGTCTTAAGACGGGCGTATAAAAATCAATCAACTTGACAGAACTTCGACTTGATCTGTACAAATATAGTAAATCACATACCAAAGTTCAGCTTTCAAAATTAAAACATGGTGAAAAAAGTCTAGAAAACAAAACTGAAGCTCATTCAACCATGATGATGAAACTAAGTCTTGCAATTGTAAGAATAGTTCAACCATAACAAAAGTGAAATTTGATCTTTATTTACTCATTAGGTAACCACATATCAAATTTCAGATTTCTAAGTTAAGGCATAGTGGAAAAAAGTCTTGAAAACTACATTCCACTCCAAGTCCCATATATCTCGTAAAATTCACTCAACCATGACAGAACTTCAACTAGATCTGTACACATACAGCAGTAAACCAAATATAAGCTTCTTAAAACAAAGCATGATGGAGAAAAGTGCAGAAAATGCTGTGGGAGAGACAAACAAATAGACAGACAGACAAAGAGGAAATTTATAGTCACCTTCAGTTTCAATAGTTTATAAACAAGATCCAAATCTTTGGTACCAAAAGAAAGGTCTTATCATAAGGAATTCATATATAAATTTCAGAGCATTATTACTCACCATTAAAAAATTATGAATGATTAATTTTGATATTTGGGTCACACTCAAAGATTAAGATCACAAGGTAAAGAACTTTGATACCAAAAGAATGTATATGAAATAAGAGAGCCCTATGGAATAAGAGAGCCCTATCAGTTGCCATTCAAAAGTTATGAGCAAGTTTTAGACAGAATATATAGAATGTCAGAAAAACAGAATGACAGACAGGACAATAACATCTGTGTGATCTTGGGTCGGGGAGGGGGGGAGAGAGAGGGGTAAAAATTTATTGGATAGGTTAAAAATATGTAACCTTCCCAAAATAAATAAATTCTGTCAATATACAAAGTTTTTGCTTGGTCCATTCAATTCTTCTTTTCTAAGAATTTTAGCAATTTTAGGTGTAATGCATATAATTTTCAAATTCTCTATAACAAATTGATAGACATCACCAAATTAAAGTTATAGTCTACTTGTGCCAATTATTATATTCAATTCTAATGAAACCCATGCAAACATGTACCTAAATTTTGTAAAATATGTAAGAATTCAATGCAAAAACATTCTTCCTCTATTTCATTCTTCAAATTACATACTGAAAATACATGTACATTCTAATAAGTGTGAAAGATTGCAATTAAAGGGCAGATAACTCTTCTGTGAATCTGTGCAAAGGGGCTGTAAATTTGGCCTGTGAAATGAAATCCTCCGAATATGTGTTTTAAAAAATACAGGTACTTTTCTATGTTTGCCATTGTCATAGAAATAAATTTGATATTATAACATTTCAAAAGTAATATATCGAAAAATATATGAAACAGAAATTCAAGGCGGGATTTTCAACTAATAGATTAGTGAACCTCATCAATGGATGTGGAGAAGAAAATACGAGTCATTAAATGCAATAGCTAATTACGTGTATTAGTCGTGGAGTAGGTGGTGTAAGACTTACTTATGAAACAGGTGTCCGCAGGGCAGTTTTCTGGAAGACTCCATTCTCTCCCAGCACACTGCACAATTATCATTGTGAACTTGCAGTTCTTCTTTTGTTGCCATTGGAAATCTGAAATTCAAACCATGGTTTTACATACTAAATAATTCTTGTATGAAACATAACAATACAAGGTATAGTGAAACCTCTTAAAAATGGACAAGTTTGATACCAAACATTTATTCGATTTGGACAAAATCTAGAATAAAGGATATCATTAGCCAAAAGTAACTATCAAAAGTTAGTGATGAATTGCAAGTGAATTACATGCATGAAATTTAAGTTTACACAACCATCAAAATACATATTTAAAGTAATATATGTACTGTATGAACCAAGTCTGAAAACCAAGTCTGTTTCGTAAAGGTCCCATATGTATTTAACAAACAATGCCTGCTTTCATTAAGAAATGATTGCACTTGAATACCAAAAGAAGAACACTCAACGTTTTTTTGTATGGACAGTCAAAAAGTATTAATTTTAGTGATAAAATGAGAATTTTCAACTTGAGAAATGTATTATTTTTGCAAAGTTCATACCTTTAACTATGAAACAAAATTTGAGAAAGTTGCAGTAAAATTGTCATGATTTTTGTGCAAATTGAGCTATAGCATCTTTTTAACAATGATGAACAAGACCAAAGGAGCATATATAGTGCCAAAGCACATTTGTTTGTCTAGCCAGTACCACTGCTGTTTGAAATTTTTTTTTATTCATTTGTCCCATAATTTGTCTCTAGATGACAAATTGGATGTGGATGTCCCTTTGAATTGTAAATTTTGCAATAAATCCCATATTGGTATCTGAAAAATATGACAGATATGTAAAGACCAAATGACTGTGTCTTATACTGATGTTGATCAATATTTCTGTGTATCAGAAAAACAGTGTGTGTGATAGATGTGAAAAAACTGTATATTAGGCAGATACATATAAAAATTTACAATGTTTTTGCCTTCAGTATCTTTACAAACTGTAATGATTTCCTCATGAATGTGAACAATATTTGTATGAATTTTGATAAACACATTATGTTTATTTCATCAGCTGGGAATCCCGAAAGAAATGAATGTAGAATGTAAATGTAAAAAATAAATTTCAGTATCTGAAATACATGAGGGTATGAACTGCAATATTTCGTGTCATCATACATTACATGAAACGTGGTTAGAGCTTCATGAAGTTAAGAAGCGAGATCAAAAGATCGATGTCGAATAGAAATCTAAATTCAAATACAGGTGACTCTTGATAACTCGAAGTTCAAGGGACCTTGATAAAACTTCGAGAGTTCAAGAGATCGAAATTCGGAAATTGAAGGTCCGCCGGTATGGTTCAGATTTTACAGTAACCGGGAATGTATACCAACAAGATCATATGATATCGTTTTGACATGTTTTACTTCATATTCGTCAGGTACTTTGATATCAAAATAAAAAACCTAATTATTTTGCATTAATAAAATCATTTCAAAGTTTATGTATTTATTTGTTCTTTAATCATGCTTAGATAGGCATACAAAACCAAGTTCCGATGACGCTTTACTATCGCAAACTAAACAGCTGAGCACAATGTTATGTCGCTTTACCCAAAACAAAAATTCTAACGAATGAGGAAAACGATGTTTTAGAGCAACTTTACACAAAGAACAAACTCGAGAAATTTAACAGTCTGTAGATCTCTAAATTATGTATAAAACTTACTCTCTCGTCACGTCAAAACAAATTATAGATTTTATTCATAGTCGGATTACATATAATTTTAATCATCCCGACTCAAAACCCCAGTGCAAGGTGTAAACTGACCAATTAGCCAATTATATACTCAAGTGTGTCACCTCCACAAAGAAGCACCAGCGATGTTTCAACTATGTAAACATCTAATTACCCCACCAGCATTCAACAAAATCCAGGTATGGCCCAAGCGGAAATTATTACACGCTTGAGTAACAATGGGTATACGCTACCACCACTTCGAGAGATCGAGCGTGAAAAACAATGAAATGTGTTTTACGGGACCCAACTTCACTTTGAGAGATCGAGAACTTCGAGAGATTGAACGTTTGAGAGATCGAGAGTAAATTTGCTTTGTTATAAAGAGAAAAAAATCGGGACCATGATTTCACTTCAAGAGATCGAAGTTCGAACCATCGAGATTCACCTGTAGTTTGGGGGAGGGGGGATAAAATCTCCCGTAAGTTTCTGTCATCGACATCGATTACGCTTTTGTGGAAAAAGAAAAAAGACAAGCGACTGTTAAAAACCACATAATAATATTACATTATAATGAACATTTTAAAAATAGTTTCAATGTACACTTTCATTTGTGAATAAACATTTGAAAAGGTATGCATAGTGTTATTTGTAATTGTATGTCTTTACTTGTTGATCAATTAGGTTCAACATTCATCATATTTAGTTTTAAAGGGGGGGGGGGGGGGGTCTTGGTGAAAACTATGTGAATTTAGTTTTTTGTCAGACATTGAACTTTTGATCTTGCCCCTAAAGCATCACAGTTTGTCTTTATGTATTTTCAAAATTGAAATCTATTTCTTGATTATAGTATTCACTTAAGAAAAATAATATGCTTATCATTAAAAAGTTCCTTACAGCTATAAATATTGTCATTTGTGAACACAAATTCACAAATCTATCTTTGCTGGGAACTCACTCATGCTTCCTAACCAGTAATGTTGCACTCTTACCTAGCTTCCATATTTTGAACCACTTTTCTGTAATTCTTATGGCGATTAATTCTTCTTTTGAATTCATAGAATAAGTATCTCAGCTGCATACAAATAACAAGACTGGCCATGCTCAGGAAAATGTTGCCCCAAAGCTGAAAAAGATTTTTATATTAATCATCTGAGGTTCTGTGTTGTGAAAATATGATGTGTGATGTGTGAATTACAGACCCTGAAACGTGCTACTACACCTTAAAAACGAACCGAACCGTTCCGTGCAAGAAACGAACCGTACCGTTCAAGAAACGTACCGTACCGTGCAAAAAACGAACCGTACCGTTAAAGAAACGTACCGTCCCGTTCAAGAAACGAACTGTATCGTTCAAAAAGCGTACCGTACCGTGCAGAAAGCGTGCAGGATAATATTATGCAAACCCCGCCCCCAAAAGCCCGAAAGCGTACCGTACCGTGCAGAAAGCGTGCAATTTATGTAACGTGACCCACTTTTTCAGCCACAGTATATTATTTTCACAATGGCGCCCGATGAGAAAGGAGGTCGTAGACTATCGCTGGCTATTCGAAGCATTATCCTCAAACATCACGAAGCTGGGTTATCAACTGTGAAAATCACCGAGATGCTTAAAACAAAGTACGATTTCAAAACTACGCGGCAAAGTGGAAAATAATCATTGTGTCATTTGCGACTTTAGTGTATTCAAAACAAAATTCACTTCTTCTTAAAAACTTTTCCAATTTAGGCACTGTAATTTATATCCGGAAACTTAATACGCTTTGTTTTTACACTTACGCACGCCCATGTCGGGGAGCAGTTCATGTAACAACTTTTTATAAAATCGTAAATTAATAAATGTCTGATGAGAAATGAAAAACAAATTGAAACGTAATAACAACCATTAAGACTTAGACTTAAGCAAATTCTAAAAACTTTTATTCATAACTTTTATGTACGTTATCAATATGGAATTATTCCATCGAAGCAATCAAAAATAACGTCTCATTTCCCCATGTGCACATTCTAACACAACCACCGATAATCAAAGAGCCGAATAAGACCGATCGAGTGAAAACAAACTATCGAAACGTACAATTTATACGAAGTCAAAGCGTTCAGGCCACGCCCACCTCATTAATAAAACGTGCAAACCGTTCACAAAGCGTGCAGCTATTTTTAGCAAACCGTACCGTGCAAGAAGCGAACCGTACCGTTCAAGAAGCGTACCGTACCGTGCAAGAAACGAACCGTACCGTTCAAGAAACGAACCGTACCGTTCAGAAAACGAACCGTACCGTTCATAAAGCGTACCGAACCGTACCATGCAACTGGTGTAGTAGCACGTTTCAGGGTCTGTATTAATTAATAATTTGATTAATCTAATTTAGCCTTACCAACATGTGAAGATGGTGTGTAAAATCAACAGCTAAAGCAGAAAGTTCGAACCCTAGTTCTGTGTAGTAGATATAGATAGACTTGTTTTCCCAGACACTGGTGACAGTCATGTCCAACAGATGGATCACATACCTTAAATAAACAAGCATGAAGGAAAACATATATGTACTCTTTTATAAGTGAACAACTCAAAAGTTTTATGACCAAAACATACCTTAATAATTGATAAAGATCAACACACTAAAACTTTTAGTAAATAAGGTTTCGGTCAAACATATCTAACACGGGCAGTTACAGAAAATTTTAAGGGGGGGGGGGGATACATGTAATAAGATAGGTGTTGATCAACGGACACTGCCTTTGAACCCCCTAACAAGTAAAGTGCTCCCACCCCCTAAATAAGCTATTAATGTAAAACTTAAGCTAGGGAAAGTTTTTAAGCCAGAATATCAAACGTTTTTGGGGGTTAGGACTTTCATCATTATCAATTAATTCATGTTTACAAAAAACCATTGTTTTAGGTGTCATAAGGAGATTATCCTGAAAGCCTCTTTGTTTTATCATGGGATGAAAGTTACTGTAGATGGAATGGTGATATTTTCAGTATCACTGTACTCAGGGTGCATTTAAAAGCCTAACTAGTGGAGATTCAGAATGCAAAGTCCCTAGTTTGGATCCAGCAAATCATTGTGTGGCTTCATTCAGTCCCAATCTTTAATTTCATCATCAATAGGGGGGTAGGTGAAAAAGTGACATCTCAGTATCACTGTACTCATATGCTTAGCAGTCTATAGGGTACAGCCCCTGTAAGAAGGTTCAGAAAAGTTAAATAAAATGCTGAGTCTATTATGCTGATTTTATGGTGTTTAACATACTAAGGTAGTATTCATTACTATGCTCTTTCGATATAATTCCACTTTCTCCACAAAAAAGGGGGAGGGTCCAAATATGTGCAACATTGACCTAAAGGTCCACAGCCATATGATATTTTCCTTGTTGTGTCTACAACATTCTAACATTTTATTACTATGACCTTGACATAACCTGTTGACTAAAAGCACTATTAGGATTTATCTCTCTAAACTACTACCTTTCAGATTTCTTTCCATGACCTTCACCTATACATCTACAGACATGTTGAGTGCATTCAAGGTAACCCGTTGTTCTCGTGCTCCATTCTTGGAGTTGTGAATGACGAGAACAAGTGTGTATGAATATGTTCTTGTTCTTCAACCACACTACCTACAGAGGTGGTGTGCGAGTTCTTGCACCTCGAACCCGTACTTGTCATGTATACTCAGTGTTTGGGATCAGCAGAAATTTGTATTCGTGTGAAGAACGGGGACCTTGAATGCACTCATCTTTTCCCACCTGGTATCTCTGTGGTAGGTAGGAAAACAGAAAGGGTACCTTTAAATATTAATATATCCAATCACTGTCAATTATCTTGACCTATGAACTTTTGACCAATATGAGGTTCCTAACCACAGGGGTTGATCCTATTTTGTCACCATAAGTTGTTCACATATAGGCATATTCCAAAGAGCAGTTTAGCACTCCATAAGTAAAAATGGCAAATTAACTTACCTAACTACAACATATAGAGCCCTGATACCCAATAGAAGGCACTCCGCAGCCAGGAAGGCAAAAATGGTTGGCCCAGCCTGCAGCCCAACATACCCACTGAGGAACAACAAGGCAAAGCTACACAGTAAGATTACACACAACAGGCTGAGTAGTTTGATGTGGACCCCTCGGGCAGCTATAGGGGAGAAGGAGAGCTGAAATATCAAAATGAAAGATATCATACTAACGGGTACCGGTAGCTTCATTACATGAGTGGTTGTGGTCGCTCAGTGATAGAGCACTAGCTTCGTAATCAGGAGATTGTGAATTCGAGCCCTGCTCGTGCCACGGCCGCGTCAAACCTAAGAAGTAAACATAGGTAGTGAGTGGTCCTTTACCTAGCACTCAGCATTTAGAAGTGAGAATCACGGGTCTTAGCTTAAAAACAGAGGTCCTGTGTCGCAGCAGACGTTGCCATATTATAGAACCCTAACAGCTACAACCCTAAGCACCAATCATATTAGGTCTAAATTTGTGGTATCAAATGCTTTGCTTGGTCCAACAGCCATACTGTTATATATATTAAATAAGAGATCCACAAGGTGGGGCATATCTCCTCACAATAAGCATCTACAAGCTTTTTCTATGAAATCCCATAGTTACCTTGACCTTCTGACCCCAAAAATCAATACAGTTTTTTCTCTCTTGATAACAATGTTACTTGTGAAGTATGAAATCAATATGGAGCAAAAATATTGCCTACAGAGTGTCTACAAGCTTTTTCTATGAAGTCCCATAGTGACCTTGACCTTTGACCTTTTGATCTAAAAATCAATAGGGTTGTTCCTCTTTTTATAACAAAGCTACTTGTGAAGTATGAAATCATTGGAGCAAAAATGTGGCCTTTACAGTGTTTACCAATATAATTATTGCTTCAAGCACACATACGAGACCCATTCACACAAACAGGCCTGTTACAATAGCCCCTCTCACAATGAATTGTGAGGGGATAATACAGGAATATAAACAAAACAAGATAGTATGTATTCTATGAAGAATTTTCACATGATTAAGATTTCAATCATCATGTGATTTTAATTGAATCAGATAAAAATTGAATGAGCCAGGCCAGAATTGCAGGAAATTCTCAGATGACCACAATTCAACACTATCTTCATCACTTTGAATTCTTAGGTATGATAATAAATTACTTAACAGTGTTATTTTCAAGTGATAGCAAGTTTATGGTTCCCATCAACTTAAACCATATTCCTTTGCTTCACCTCAGACCAAAGTTTGTGCTTAAAATGAAACATAAAACTTTTCATTGCCCTCATAACATGTTAATAAATGTATAACTTCTGACACACATCAGTCCATAACCACAAATAAGTGCAAATAACCAACATTTCAGATCACTTGAGGCATACTGTCTTCATAACAATGGTACTATTTTCTAGGATTCTGTTACTCACATATTCGAATCTGTCCTTGGAGATCTGAGTGAGGAGGGTTAAGAAGCCGAGGATGGTAAACCACGCGACCCACGATACAACCTCCTCCAGAGTCTGCACGTTCATCACCCCGAAGATGAAGATAAACTTATAGAACAGGAAGTTCCAAAATTTGTCCTTCAAGTGCTGAAAAATAGTCATTGTACATGTACCATTCGATTATATATATAAAAATATATAAAAACTGATTAAAATGTAACGCCTGAGGATTATAAAATGAAAGCGCTTGCGTTAAATTTTTAACGTTGTGTAATGTTTATTCTATTTCTTTTAATATATATATATATATATATATATATATATATATATATACACACACACACACACACACACACACACATCAGCATAATATATATAAAATACACACAACCTAGACATTCACTCCCAAGTTACATTGTATAAACATTCATCTATAGGATATTTTATATGCTTACTACAGTAAAATGTTCAAAGGAGAACATGTCGTGAAATCCTGTTTTTCTAAATTTAATAGTTTTTCCTTTTTTCAAACTGTAGTATCACAAAGGTATTATACTGGTCTTAACTAGAAATGTCCTAACAGAGCTCATTTGAATTGGAGAATATTTGTCTAAAGCTGAAGACCAGAAAGACATAATTTTCAACATTATTCATGTTTTATTTCAATACAAGTTACAGGATACACTAATTCCATTGACCTTGATATTTATTAATGTCATGGTGAATAAAGAGTGTACAAATTTTCAGGGAAATCCATGCACTAGTTTCCCAAAAACTGTGCACACACAGAGAGACATACAGGGATGACCTCTCCTACACAGCAGTCACCATGACAGTATATATATGTTGTTTCAACATCGAAAACAAAATCATAGGTTCAAAAATATTGCCCAATCATGATGAAAATATCAGGGGCACATCTTTAAACATGAGTTTAGACTGTACAAATTTTCAGGAAAATTCAAGCGTTAGGCAAGCAGAACACGTCTCTGGGACAAAATCATGTCTACAGACAGGTAAACTATACCCCCTTAACTACATTTGCAAGGGATGAGGGAGGGGGCATAATAAAATTTTCCATCTGCGGTGCATATTGTAATATCAATTTACAACGACAACAAAAACTTTCATATATCCTTTTGAATGGATCATTATTAATGCATAAGCAACGTGTAAATGATATACCGTCAATAATAGGATCTGATATTGATTTCAGTCAATCCGTGGCTCTGTCTCACCAAACAAGAGTACAATTATTATATCAACCAAGGACAATACTGGTATCATTTTTTATCAGATATCAATATCATAAGCAACAATAGCTTTATCATCTTTCTCCACTGCTTTATGATAGGGGAGGTAATTTCAAAGGCAGCTTCATTTGCGGAACCCCGGGGTTTACAGCATCATCAAAGCAAGCTGTACTTTACTTTCTATTTACGAGGATATAGTTTTAAACAGAGTTCAATTATCATTTTGAACAAGAGATTTTTCTGAATTACAGCAAAATTTTTTAAGAAATACAGTACTTCATTTCATTTCAAGAGTTTCATCAACATCAAATTCTATGGTCCTTATGATGATCTGGTTTGCCAATACAACCTGTCATTGGGTCAAATGTGCATGCTGTTTGATGTGTTTCATACCAATTGTTAGGCCATTCTTTACACACTGATTTTGACTACGGATAACTCCGTTTACCTGATCAAGATATAGGGTTCACGGTGGGTGTGACCGCTCAGAGGGGATACTTACTCCTCCTAGGCACCTGATCCCACCTCTGGTATATATCCAGGGGTCCATGTTTCCTCAGCTCTTAATTTTGTATTAATGAGATCAGTCGCTGTTCGTTATCTTCACCCTCTCACTATCATTATGCTGAATAAGAGCTTACCTGTTCCTCTGCGACCCTGAGGTCTCCAAACACCAGTTTCTGTATTAATTTTCCAAGGAGAATTAAACAACAGTATGCCGAGTTGACCAAAATCTGAAAATCAAAAATATAAAACTGATCATATTATTCTTAGAAGTACATTTTAAGTCTGTTAGTTATTAGTACTCTAAGTATATATACTACCAGTCATACAAAATGTAGAATCATTCCTTAAACATGGTGTTAGTAGATCATTAAGTTAAACATGATAAATGTTTCCTCCTAACACAGAGAGAAATTTAACATGCAGCACAGATAACATGTTTTACAGATTCAGAACTATTATGAAGTATCTAACATAGACAATTAAGGTAACATAGTGGGAAGTATTGAAATACTATATGAAAAGCAATGGATACAATGTATTAAAAGATACACATTGTGGGATATTAAGGAGGGATTGAAAAAACTGACAGAGCAGAGCAAAAGTAAAACACACAGTGAACACACTTTTAATGATTTCACATTTATTGATATAATGAATTGTGTTTATAACAAATTAAAATTATTCCTCCCCTGCACTTTGCTATATAAAGCATGTTTTACTGTAATACAGTATACTAGAGTAAAATTTCCCCAAAGGAAAACTGATCCTGGAGTTGGATTTCTGTTGAGAAACTCTGGAATTTTACTCCAGGGTGAGTTTTTTAACAAGAGGCCCATGGGCCACATCGCTCACCTGAGTCACCTTGGCCCATATCTGAAGACTTTCCATATATATTTGCATGTAAAACCTTAGTCTCTATTATGGCACAAACTACCCTTTGCAAACTTGAATTTACACTATGTCAGAAAGCTTTCATGTAAATGTCAACTTCTTTGGCCCAATGGTTCTTGAGAAGAAGATTTTTAAAGCTTTTTCCTATATTTGTATGTAAAACTTTGACACCCCCCCCCCCCCCACTTGTGGCCCCATCCTACCCCCCGGGGGCCATGATTTGAACAAACTTGAATCTGCACTATGTCAGAAAGTTTTCTTGTAAATATCAGCTTTTCTGACTCAGTGGTTATTGAGAAAAAGATTTTAACTATATATTTGTATGTAAAACTTTGATCCCCTTTGTGGCCCCATCCTACCCCGGGCGGGCCATGATTTGAACAAACTTGAATCTGCACTATGTCAGAAAGTTTTCATGTAAAAATCAGCTTTTCTGGCTCAGTGGTTCTTGAGAAGATTTTTTCTATATATTTGTATGTAAAACTTTGATCCCCTATTGTGGCCCCATCCAACCCCCGGGGCCCATGATTTGAACAAAATTGAATCTGCATTATGTCAGGAAGCTTTCATGTAAATCTCAGCTTTTCTGGCTCAGTGGTTCTTGAGAAGAAGATTTTTAAAGATTTTTCCTATATATTTGTATGTAAAACTTTGATCCCCCCTTGTGGCCCCATCCTACCACCGGGGGCCATGATTTGAACAAACTTGAATCTGCAATATGTCAGGAAGCTTTCAGGTAAATTTCAGCTCTTCTGGCCCAGTGGTTCTTGAGAAGAAGATTTTTAAATGACCCCACCCTATTTTTGCATTTTTGTGATTATCTCCCCTTTGAAAGGGACATGGCCCTTCATTTGAACAAACTTGAAAGCCCTTCACCCAAGGATGCTTTTGGCCATGTTTGGTTGAAATTGGCCCAGTGGTTCTGTAGAAGTCGAAAATGTGAAAAGTTTAACGGACAGACAGACAGACGAAGGACAAAAAGCGATCAGAAAAGTTCACTTGAGCTTTCAGCTCAGGTGAGCTGAAAATGATTCCATACTTTAAAGCCACTTTTCCAAGGACACAGGGGGAAATCCCACATTAAGGAATCCTTAATTATCTTAGGAGGTATGCTACACCAGAGAAATTTGATGGAGATGAAAAGTGGAGGATATGTACAATATTTCGAAGTTGAAATTTTTCAAATCTACTTTATTTTGTCAAAAAATACAGTTTTAGTATAAGGTAATATGAAAAAAATTCAAAAACCCCTGCTAGGCTTGAACCTGCGACCTACAGTTTAGCAGTCGGTATGCTAACCTACTGAGCTACTTGGTTATGTATTTAATTTGAAAAGGAAAAGTCAAATATTGCTCATATTGATTTTTTCCTTCATGTTTTTAAAGGAAGTCAGCCATTATGACGATGTAGAGTACCTCCTTAAGCCTGTAGTCTACAGACTAGTAAAGGAGTAAGTGTAATAACAGTAATTTCTGGCCCTGAAATCAATACCAATTTAGCATTGCTTTGAAAGAAAGATTATTTTCATGTTGAAGAAGTTATCATAAAATGATTATTTAAGAAAGGAAAGTAATTTTTACTCATTTTCTATGATAAAGAGTCAGTTGCGAATTTTTCAGTATGTGTCAGATCCAGCAATATTGTCATAACAACAAAACGGAAACAGAGGAGCCAGATGCATTAGTGACATCAATCCTAGGATGTTATTTGGTGTGACTGAATGGTAACTTTGTTGATCAAGCCAAATGAACCTATCAAACTGGGTTTTACAAATGAAATTAAATTACCGTAAATCTGGTTATTTTTCCTGTCAGTTAATTTTTAGCGTTTTTGCGAGTCAGTTTGATTCGCAAAAAATAACTCTACCGAAAAAAAAAGCATTCTAGATCCACCAACTCGATGGTCAGTTGTATTAACTAACTCCTAGGTGTATAAAAAGTTATCAATACTGGCGATTTATTTGATAGCACTCGTGCGTAACTAATCTGGTGGGTTATAAGTAGTTTATTGATGGTCAGTTTGAACTCAGATTTTTAAGCCACAATATGTCAATTTTCAAATACTTTAATAGAAAGGAGCGGCCTGTTCTTTTTAACTGAAAATGCAGCATAGCTCCACCATAAATTCGCGAAAATAAGAAGCACAAAAATAAATATATAGGCTTTTTATTCAAATTCGCAAAAATAAATCAACGCAAAAATATCCAGATTTACGGTATATCAACCCTAAGTTACTATAATCAGACCATTTAAGTTAATGTTCCAAAAGTTGTAGGAACCATGTATTCCCCGAAACGAATTTCATGCATTTGCAACATTCATCATGTTTACATACAATATGCAAAAGATGATAAAGTCTTAATTTCATAGCATGTTACCCATCCTTTCTGAAACCAGATATCCGAGTTAAATTTTGACCTAACAGCTCAAAAACAGACAGAACTAGAGATTGTTTTTATGAAAAACAAATGTCTCAGACTCTCCCTAGCTCCCCAAATTGAAAGTGCTCTGAATGAAACCTCTTTACCTTAATGTATTGCATGGTATGGAGGAGAAAGCATTTATAAGCAGGAACATATAGACATTATGAACTCCAATAAGCCATTCTATTGGAGAAGTGTCCACAAACTATTTTACACCCTCCGCCCCTCAGATCCACTATAACTTTAAGGAAAATAATTGGATCCTCCTGTACCGACATTATACACATCTGCAAATGGCAATGAAGCATTGTACAAAGTTTCAAATCTGTCAAATAAGCCACACAGGAGAAGTGTTCACAAGCTATTTTACATCCTCCACCCCTCTTATATCTACTACAACTTTTATAAAAATAATTGAATCCTCCTGTCCCAACAATATGCACATCTACAAATGGAAATGAAACATATTGTACATAGTTTCAAGTTTATCAAAATAAATGAGGAGAAGTGTTCATAAGATTTTGTGACAGACAGACGGACGGAAAATACAAAAACAATATGTCCATCTCCCCTGGAAGAGGGGAGACATAAAATACACAATACTGTACATAGTGAATGTATGAATTATTAATACAATCATTATTACTTCATGCTTAGCTTGTATATTCTAACACCATGTTTATAAAAACACTTGTATCATTTAGTCAAGGTAAAAAATTCAAGCTCTAAGTTCTACTATTAGTATTTACTTATTATATCTTAGTTCTTTCTGGTAGGACATCGAGTTAAATATTTCTCGTCACTTGTCCTGATAGTTGAAACTAGAGTCAATGGTTTCCAATCTTGTATGAAGTTTAATTCATCCAATATAGGTGGTCCTACTAAACAGAGAACCTAGTTGGAGATTTTTCATCATTACAAGCATGACTTATACATGAATTATTGATGATAGTGCACAAAATAACCAATGAAATATATTTCCATCCATCCTATTTTATTCAATTTATTAAAGATATTCACTTTCCCTTAATTCACCGCACTCTTTTAAATTCTGTATTCATATAAATATATAATAATTGTGATATGTCAAACATTGCAATTTGTCAAGAGGCCAAATTTTCAAAATAGAAAAAAATTGACAAATACTTCAATCTGGTAAATTATATGAAATTTTCATAGAACTTTGAGTTCTTAATTTACTTAGATCAGGATCAAGATGACAGAAATTAAAGAGCAACGAAGGAGAGCATTTTCCTCCAATAAAATGGGTTGTAGATAGATGAAAATCTGTTCGTTTGATTCATATTTGCACTATCATCAATAACCAATGTAGTTCTTGGGATGAAACCACAAAAACTGAGGCCCCGTGTCACAACGGGTGTGGCACGATAAACATCACTCCCTGCTCAAAGGCCGTAAGCGCAGAGCATAGGCCTAAATTTTGCAGCCCTTCACCGGCAATGGTGTCGTTTCCGAATGAGTGAAAAATTCTTGAGCAGAATATTAAATAATATATGACCATGCAACTAACCAATATATACATGTAATAATTAAAACTCCCAAGGTTTCTTTAGAGTTCTCTAGAGTTTTTGTTTAGTAGGGACCCAATAAAGGCTTAGGAATAACCTACCCAGACACTCCACACTTCAGCGGTCAATATATGAAACATGTTCCATCCTACACTGTCATAAGGGAGGGTTAGATTGACTTCCTCCTGGTAATATGTCGGTACTTCACCGTCTATCACTGGTTCCACTGTTACTCCATCATCAAAATCCACCATACTTACTGTGTTCATATCAAAATTGGTAACTGTATGATACGCATAGTACAACGCCACTGACAAGACCAGAACAGACACAGACGTATAGGTCTGTAAACTCGGGAGGGGGATCCTTTCTAATAAGATCACCGGCATAACTGTTGACGTTCAGGAGTACAACAAATCTAGGTAAACTGTCAGCTTGATTTTAAACACACATTCGGCACAATTTTTATGTAAGAAAGGTGTTTACTCCTCGTCTGTATTATGGTTGACAATGACGAAACTTCCGGGAGTTACAAAATAGATGGAACACCATTACGGACGTAATTTATGTCGTACATGAATTACTTTGCAAATCCATCAATCTATTTCATATAGTGTTGTTTTTTTATACAGCATTTATGGCAACAGAATTGGTTGTATATCTTCACCACCTGGTATTGAGGACATAGTTATTAGAAGCGCCAGTAGCGGTTACCGGGAGCGTGCAGCTGAAAATGAAACAAGAAATGCGCATGCGCTACTTATTACTTTCATAATTTTCATGATACGATCCTAACGATGGCTCCATTGAAGGTATTAGTTGGTAAGTGCTCAACAGTTTTTGCTTAATGAATGATAAAATGTGGTGTGAGAATTGAAATAGTTTGATTTTGAGAAAATAGGTCTACAACGTACGTGTATCTGAAAGACGGAAAAAGCTCTCGCTCACACAGGGTTTTGACACAATCTAGTTTGCTTAGACCCTGTGGTCGCTCACTAGGCCGAGATCTGAATGATAGTCAAGTGATTCATCAGCCTTTGTATCTAATAGGTCCATTCTCTCCATTAGGCTTAGCTTTTTTAAGTGAATTTCTTGATATTGAACCACAACACTGTACTAAATTTTTTATTAAAGTTCATAACAATACTTCATCATTTTAAGAATTTTCATGAAAAGAGGTATTTTGTATGCCCCCGAGATCGAAGATCGCATACTGGTTTTGTCCTGTCTGTCATTCTGTTTGAAACTTTAACCTTGCTAATAACTTTTGAACAATAAGTGATAGAACTTTGATATTTCACATGAGTATTCCTTGTGACAAGACCTTTTCGTGGGTACCAGCATCTTTGACCCCTTGACCTTGGAGTTTGACCTACTTTTTGAAAACTTTAACCTTGCTAATAACTATTGAACAATAAGTGAAAGAGCTTTGATATTTCACATGGGTATTACTTGTGACAAGACCTTTCCGTGGGTACCAACATTTTTGACCCCGTGACCTTGGAGTTTGACCTACTTTTTGACAACTTTAACCTTGCTAATGACGTTTGAACAATAAGTGATAGAGCTTTGATATTTCACATGAGTATTCCTAATCCTTGTGACAAGTGGGTACCAACATTTTTGACCCCGTGACCTTGACTTTGGAGTTTGACCTACTTTTTGAAAACTTTAACCTTGCTAATAACTTTTGAACAGTAAGAGATAGAGGTTTGATATTTCACATGAGTATCCCTTGTTATAAGACCTTTCCGTTGGTATTGAACCTTTTGACCTTGACATTTGACCTACTTTTTAATTTTTTTTAAAACATTGGCCATAACTTCTATATGGTAAATATTAGAGCTTTCATATTGTACATGAGCATTTCTTTTGACAAGATCTTTCTACTGGTACCAAGATATTTGCCCTTGTGACCTTGGCCATCTTCAGAATTGGCCATTATCGGGGGCATTTGTGTTTCACAAACACGTCTTGTTTTTATTTGCTTTATTAACTGTTCACTACCCTGTGTGTATAGATAAGTATGATGAATTTGATACATTGTGGTGTATTACTAATTAGGGCTATTATTATACAAACTGGATATCGGTCTGGGTAGCTCAGTGGTTAGAGCACCTGACTAGTAATGCAGGGCTCTAGGGTTGGATTCCCAGTCCAGCCAAAGATTTTCTTCCCTCCTATATATACTACAGTTGGTGCCATGACCACCCCTGGGCTTGCAGGTGAATGTCCTGCCAGGGGCGAAAAGAATCTGGGTTGTGTGTGTCTTCAAAGACAAATTAAGGAGGGAAAATGTAGTAGTTACTGCTATACGGACCATTGATATCAGCCAGGGTAGCTCATTGGTTAGAACACCTGACTAGGAGTCCAGGGTTCGATTTCTGGTCCAGCCAAATATTTTCTTCCCTCATAGATATATATATACTACTGTAGTGGGAAAAAACGATGAAATATTAAAGAGTGACATTCGCTTTGAAGTTGCTAAATCTTGCAATTTCTGATAGTTTTATAAAGCTTTACAGCGTGATAAAGCTATATAGCTAAATGCTATATATAGAGATTGTACTGGACCTGTATAGGTCCTTAACTGTTATTCATTTATAAGTTTATTTAGCAGGTTGGACACTTTCCCCAAAACAAAAATGAGATCATATCACTATATAGCATGGACATCCCTTTTTAACTTGTAAATAAAAATTCATGTATGGCAATTTTCATTTAATATTGTTATGTAGCTCAAACTTCTTCGTGAGGCACTCAGAGTCTCTATTCTGTGTACATTTTTCATTCCTTCTCAGTGACACAAGCAAGCACAGATATGTATAAAGAAAACAAAACACTAATTTTATAAATATACATACATGATGTAAAAGTGATTTTTCCATTTTATAATAGGACTTTGATAGAACCTTTTATGGCAAATGTTACATGTACATATACCAGGGGTCGAAAAAATGTTTTCACATGCTCAAGTCTGGGACTTGAAGGGCCAATATTTTCCAAGTCCCACCGGGAAATATCCAAGTCCGGCTTGAATATTTAGAAATTTCTTAATGTTCTTATATTACATCATCAAATGGCTTTAGAAATAAAAAGCAGTATTTTGAAAATTTCAGTCTTTCTATTCGAATTGGCTTCTTTAGCAATTTATTTTGAAAGGTTGCCTATGCAAGAGAAAAAAACCCATAGAGACTTATTAACTTTAACTTATTCTGAAATGCAATCATTTTGATTTTCGTTCGTCAATTATTTATACAATTATAGGCAAGTCCCTTGGACTTTCAACATTTCTAATTTCTTGAAGAATTTTTAACCCCTGTATATGTATGAATATTAGTATATACAAATTTACAAATAATTGGTATTGGATAGTTTTGTTTAATACGCCAGTTTTGAGATAAGAGTTCTCCTGTGTAGGAGGTGCATTTAGTAGAACTTTGAGTGCCTAAGTGGGACAGAAAGAACCTACAGTCAGTGAGGAATACAATAAAATGTATTAAAAGCAGCTTCTCTTTAAATATGTAAATGTTGGAAATACAAAATACTATTGAAAGAAATGGTTTACTAAAATAGAAACATAAAAACAATGTCATATTTGAAAGTAACATCTTGGATATGATACCTACGACCAACGAAATTACATGATATAATAGGAATTCCGTGTATTTAATTACTCCCTCAATAATTATTACTTAGTTTGTGTATCAGTTGAATTCAGGTGATAAAACAGCATATGAGAAAAATACTTAGTACATTTATTTATGCTGTGATGAATATTCGCCCCACTCCCATATGTAAACAAGTTGTTTCACATCTTACTATGTACGAGAGTTCATCGAAGGGAAATAACTCAAACGTATCTCGAAACCGTCGTATTGCGCTCTTAGACTACCAATTACCATAAATAAAACAATCTTAAGGTTGTCTGAAAAATGAATTTAGCTATGCTACAGGCTATTTAGCTGATTCCCTAAACATTGCACACAATCACTCTTAATACCTACAATATCATGGCTGTAATAATTATATGGAAATAAAATATAATTAAATAGAGCAAAGTAAGAATTAGCAAAGATATTTTTCAGACTATTCTTAAGTTTGTTCATTGTAGATTTTCATAAATCTGACCTCGAATATTAAAGAAAATACAGATTAACTGTGTATGTAAGACGTGAAGTGAAGCTCTGAAAGCTAAGGTAAGATATATTTGCATCTTTTAATCTTTATATCACATACCCTAGCACAACAAAAGCAGTGATAAGAAATTGAATCAATATAGTGCATTTTATGTGGAATATTTACCAAAAACTATTTTCACTTTCTTACTACAATGTATGGATGTAATTTTTAATTTGTTTTATTATTTTCATTGTAGAGAATAAAATGTCTTCTGATTTATTGATGAGTGCTATCCACAACAAGGACCTACTGTCCGTCAAAAAGATTTATGAGACAGAGTCCAGAGCCGATCGCCTTTTCTCACTGGATTGCATAAACAGGGAGGAACGGATGACACCCCTGTGCCTGGCAGCTAAGCTTGGAGATAGGGAGATTGTGGAGTTTCTTTTGCAGAATGATGCCAAGGCAAATGTTGCATGTACATCTGTCTACAGAAACAAAGCGGCTTTGCATTTTGCATGTGAAAACTGCCATGCTGATTCTGATCAAATTGTGGAACTTCTGGTCAATGCTGGTGCCAATTTGGAACAGGAGACATTTGATTTTGAGAAAGCACTACATTTTGCATGTGAATTTAACAGTCCGCCAGTTGTGGAATGTTTGGTGATGAATGGAGCGGAAGTTAACTGTGTAAATTTAGATGGAAAATCCCCATTGTCTCTGGCTTGTTCACGGACAAAAAATGATAGAAGTTTATCTATTATCAAATATCTAATTGACAATGGGGCAGATATAATGAACTCAGATGGCATGCAGAATATCAACCCAATTAGACTTCTTATTCAAAACAAAAACATGGAGGGTGTCCTTTATCTGATTCAGAAGGGTGTATTGCCTCAGGATGAGAATTTATTAACAGATGCTGTTTTAACCTCAAATTCAGCGATGGTAAAACTCTTAGTTGATCATCAGAGTAACATCAATGGTACTTATTCTTTGTTTGAGTTAACTCCCCTTCATCAGGCTTGTATGTCACCCATTGTCAGCCCAGAGATTGTGGAAATCTTACTGGCAAATGGTGCTTGTCCAAATGTCAGGAGCAAAACACAAGAGACTCCTCTCCATTATGCATGTCAGAAAGGAAATGTTTCTAAAGTGGTCTTACTCCTGAAATTTGGTGCAAATATCGATAGCCCTAATAAGCATGGATTTTCTCCCCTAGATGCTTGTTTTGTGAAGTCAAGTTGTACAAGTGATGTGAAGCTTTTGATTTTAAAATGTTTTGTGTTTGCGGGGCTTAAAGTTGACGAAGTCTTAAAAGTAAACTTGGCCAGATATAAAGATCACATGGATCCGCTGGAGTACGCCTTGATTGACAGTCAGCTGACAACCTACTCCAAAACTCCCTTGAGTCTCCTGAATGTTTGCCGAATTTTCATCAGATTGGTGGTGGATCTGTACAAACGAAATGTCCTAGAGGAGTTGTCTCGGGAGCTGCCACCCTCTGTTTGTGATTTCCTTCAGTTCACTGACTTGTCATTTTTATGCGCAGACGACGAACAATGAACATGAAAGAAAAACCTCATTTCTGAACTTTAAAAGGGGCTGTTCTAATTGATGTGATATATCTATGTGTTCGCAAATATCTTGCATGATTTGTTTTTGTCTTTTGCAAAATTTGTTTGTCATTAAATACTCAGACAATACACAACTTCTGTGGTATCGACTCTTTTGTAATTGAGGAACGTTTAGTATTCCCTTGAAAATGAATTCTTGGGTGGGTACAAAATAAGTATGTTATTATTTTTTGAGTGACATTTTAGGCACAGTCAAGTTTTTTGCTAAAAAATTTTCAGTTGATGTATCAAACTTCCTGACAGCAAATAAGATTACAAATCTCTCTTTATAATAATGTGGCTAAACAATCAACACATGAGCTGTTTAAAAACTATTGACTGGTCAGTAGTTTGACTTATGAATTGGTGACTGCAGCAAGAGATTTTTGTTTCTCAGAATTTCCCACAAGTTTTTGATACTTGACAGATTTTTGTGACATCATTACTCCACAGACAATAGATCTTCTGTTTGAAAGAGGTTTGCCAATGCTACACTATGCTACGATACGACATAGGCTGATATACATGCATGGGTCACTGGACAGTTTATCAAACATGAAGTCTGTAGTTCATACTTAATTATTAAAGTTCTGTACAAATGGACGGAAGGACCAGAAAATCCGCTTCAGATCTTGGATCTGAGAATGCTGTGCCTGTATTACCAGTACTGGTAGTAATTTTCTATTTTATACCTGACGAGATTGAAGTAAATTCAACATGTCATGCCACAACATACAATTTTTCCCCTTTAAAACAAAGTATTATAATTTCTAAAATTCATGAATACACAAATTCGTACAATAATCAATATGTCAACAAACTACTTCACACTTTTGCATGTGTAAAATTTATTGAGAGATAAAAATCTAAATGAAATGTTTTCTCTTTTAATTAAGCGGGCTCTAGCGGATTTGTGGGTAGACATCTGGTCCGACTGCTGTACAGGTCAGACTGTGAAGTCATACACTTGAATAGAAGGTCCAAACCTTCTCGCACCAGTAAGGCCCGAGAAATCACATGGGTAAGGTCTTGTCTTGTTTAATAGTCTTTAATACCTGTACTGTCACTACTGTAACAAATTCTGTTAGTGAAACCATATTTCTAATATGAGGTCATTGGGATCTACCTGTTCTAATTGTGCCACTCCTTTATGACCTTAACCTTTGACCTTGATACACAGAGAGAGTATGGTATTATGGAATCATTAGATTTCATATGGGCTCATTTTTTGTGGATTTCATGGCTACCCCTATCCCATGAATTTCAAACTCACAATTTATCTTGTGTTTAATGTACAAGAACCATATTCACAAAATGACATCCCAATTTTGCATGAAAATTAAAACTATACTGCTGATGCAGTTCCCTTATTATCTAGAATTTCAACTGATGTTTTGCGGCATCTAGTCATTAATGGTCTCATTTTGATGTTTTAAATGTTATTTATTATGGAGTGATGGTGTTATTTCCCCTTTACAGAAAGGCTGCCTGTAATTTTCTCGTCATTGTCTCCAATCATATACTAATCCACATCTATATTAGCTGTTTCACTCAGATCTGATCCAATTTTCTTTTCCAATTATCTGCTCTCTGTGCGCTTTACATTGCAATTCTTTAGTAAAGGATTGCTTGTGATGGTTTTGCTTAAGAAGTCACCTGACTTGCTCAGGAATCCATTTCCATGCTTTAGAACATTACCATCACAAATAATCTGTCACCAGAGGATTGCACAGTATAGAAAACATGGAAAGCAAATGATTGGACAAGAAAACAGGGTCAGGATTCAGTGAATTAGTGTATATATAGGGACACATTAGACAGGTTTAACTAGATGGCTGGATACATCAGCTAGAAAATGTAAAAAGTGTATTTCTGTAAAAGGATAATAAATCACCTGATGTTCCATAACGTTGCAATCAGTTCTCTTGGTAACTGGTAGGTCCCGGGTTCTGAGTCCCAACACCACATCAAACTGAAGACAATGTAGGGACTGTTCACCTTATCCAAACACCCAGCATTAGAAGGAAAAGTATTAGGTCTCTCGGATTTGACCTTAAGGTGGCTCACTACACTTAGAAAGAGTTTATCAAATCGGCATGAAATGATTTTAAAATCATTAGAGATGTTATTATATGTAATAAGAACGTGTCACAAAAGCCAAAAATTTGCAATTTTGGAGAGAGAAAAAACATGATTTTAAAAAATTTATTTCAATAAATAACGCAAAAGACAGAGGGATTTGAACTCGGGGTCTGCGGGTCAGTAACCTATACTTTATCCATTGAGCTATGTGGATATACAAACAAACCGATCAATACAAGTAATTTCACAAAACATTTCAATCTTGTGAATTAGATGTAGTGTCATAAAATGTATAAGTCTTGATATAGTGAGCTACCTTAAAAAAACATGAGTATTGTTTCACGGTAGACATTTACAAAATAAAGTTCCCTCACTGTTACGGCCTCGAGCATCGACGGATAGGTAAAAATTGATGGCACTTCACATAAAGCTTGTGATGTCTCTAAATTAGTGAAAAACTCCACAATCATGGGCTTAATATACAAATGCACAATCTGACATCCCATTCAATCTGACACAGAATTTCTCTCCCAGAGCTTGTCATATTAGACTGATTTCATGTTATTTACTATTCCTTTACACTGTATCTACTATCTAACCACATACACATGTAATTGACTATTCTATCTAACCACATACACATGTAATTGACTATTCTATCTAACCACATACACATGTAATTGACTATTCTATCTAACCACATACACATGTAACTGACTATTCTATCTAACCACATACACATGTAATTGACTATTCTATCTAACCACATACACATGTAATTGACTGTTCTATCTAACCACATACACATGTAATTGACTATTCTACTATCTAATGACATACATATGTAATTGACTATTCTATCTAACCACATACACATGTAATTGACTTCTACTATCTAGCCACATACACATATAATTGACTATTCTATCTAAATACACACACATGTAATTGACTATTCGATCTAACTACATACACATGTAATTGACTATTCTATCAAACCACATACACATATAATTGACTATTCTACTATTTAACCACATACACATGTAATTGACTATTCTATCTAACCACATAGATATGTAATTGACCATTATTCTATCTAACAACATACACATGTAATTGACTATTCTACTATCTAACCACATACACATGTAATTGACTATTCTATCTAACTACATACACATGTAATTGACTATTTTATCTAACCACATCCACATGAAATTGACTATTCTATTTAACCAGATACACATGTAATTGACTTCTATCTAACCACATACACATGTAGTTGACTATTCTATCTAACCACATACACATGTAATTGACTATTCTACTATCTAACCACATACACATGTAATTGACTATTCTACTATCTAACCACATACACATGTAATTGACCATTCTTCTATCTAACCACATACACATGTAATTGACTATTCTATCTATTCTATCTAACCACATACACATGTAATTGACTATTCTATCTAAATACATACACATGTAATTGACTATTCTACTATCTAACCACATGCACATTAAATTGACTATTCTACTATCTAACCACATACACATTAAATTGACTATTCTACTGTCTAGCCACATACACATGAAATTGACTATTCTACTATCTAGCCACATACACATTAAATTGACTATTCTACTATCTAGCCACATACACATGAAATTTACTATTCTACTATCTAGCCACATACACATGTAATTGACTATTCTACTATCTAGCCACATGCACATGTAATTGACTATTCTACTATCTAACCACATACACATGTAATTGGCTATTCTACTATCTAACCACATACACATGTAATTGACTATTCTTCTATCTAACAACATACACATGTAATTGACTATTCTATTTAACCACATACACATGTAATTGACTATTCTACTATCTAACCACATACATGTAATTGACTTCTATCTAACCACATGTCCATACACATGTAATTGACCATTCTTCTATCTAACAACATACACATGTAATTGACTGTTCTATCTAACCACATACACATGTAATTGACTATTCTATCTAACCACATACACATGTAATTGACTATTCTACTATCTAACCACATACACATGTAATTGACTATTCTTCTATCTAACAACATACACATGTAATTGACTATTCTATTTAACCACATACACATGTAATTGACTATTCTACTATCTAACCACATACATGTAATTGACTTCTATCTAACCACATACACATGTAATTGACTATTCTATCTAACCACATACACATGAAATTGACTATTCTACTATCTAGCCACATGCACATGTAATTGACTATTCTACTATCTAGCCACATACACATGTAATTGACTATTCTACTATCTAAACGCATACACATGTAATTGACTATTCTATCTAAACACATACACATGTAATTGACTATTCTACTATCTAAACACATACACATGAAATTGACTGTTCCTTTTCATTACTTTTGGACAACAGAGAGAAGTGAACGATCATGGACTACCTCCAGATTTGGATGCCCTGGTAAATTTGTGTGGATACAATATCTTGAACCCAATGAAGAGGTAAACTTATCAATTTTCTTTAATTTGGAGAAAAATATATATTAAATTCTTGTCTTTATGTGTGAGTCACATTCCTTCATTTCTTAATCTGTGTTCTTAATTTGATTAGAATTTTCAGTTGAATGATAATGATAATGATCAATTACACTGAAATTAATTTGATAAAGCAAAATGGCCTTCAATATTCAATCCCTCAGTTGATCATTAAAAACCCGCTATATGTAATGTATACTTTTAAGACAATGTGAGGAAACCTTACAATTACTAAAGAAATGATGCTGATACAGTGTACTCCACATAAAGTGAAGTTCTTCTGTTGTAATGGTAATCTGATTGTCTGAAGGTGAAGAGCAAACTCTACAAACTGTTGGATGACATTTGTACTTTAAGAGACTAATTTTAAGTTAACACGCCCAAATTTTACCTGTATTGTGATCAATGGTAAGCTGCCCATCAGGTAATGGTAATCTAATTGCCTGAAGGTGAAGGGTGAAATGCACAAATTATTGGACAATTTCTGATAAATACATTTGTTCTTACAAGGAATTCTAATTCCTGGATGTACAAGATTTTGACAGGATTTCTTATTCTGTTTTGCAGATTCAATGCAGACTACAAAGAACAGGTAGAATCCAGCCGTATTGAAACCTCCAAGTTACTCTCTCACTACTGTGAATCTAATGTTTACACTCCAAATGTATTCATCAATATGTCAGGAGTAGGTAAGCTCCATTGATATCATCTTCTGCAGATCAGGATTAGTCAAGAAAATTTATTTTCTCATCATTTCACGATGTAAAGAAACCATTAACATGGTATTTTCTGTTGCTTATATTCATTAGTATGGCATCAATTACTCTCACATATGAATTGACAACACTAGTGAAACTGAAGTCTCAAAAAAATATATCTGGATCTGTAGAATATTGTATTCTCTATGGAATTTGATTTCTTAGGAATACCACAATATCTTAGTCTAGTAAAATCTACAAATCAATCAGTTTTAGACTTTGTAACTTGAACCACATATTGTCCCATCTCGGAAATGCACTATTACTCTCCATTATTAGGCATATATAAACCGAATCCTGTGAAGGAATACACAGAAGATTCAGCAGTCCAGCCATTTGATTACATGTCTAACCTTGTCAAGGAGTGGGAATTAGCTGCCAAAATTCACGCCGACACAGAGAAAAAATGTCGACAGGTCATTCTCAGATCAGGTCAGTGCTGCCATTTACTGGCAAAGTGAGAAGAGTCGGTTTACGTGTACGAAGTTTTACACAGGGGTTGTTTAAAAATCTTCTGTCTCTAAAAATGCCGCTATCATAACAAGCAAATTCAATGAATATATGTCTCCTTTTGTGCTTTTAAAGTGTGAAACATTTTAGAAAGACTTCTTGCAAAGTTGGTTGCTAATTCATAGATAGAAAATTGGAAAGACGTGGGGAATTTAAAGCATTATGTTTTAGACATCACCTGGGAACCATTTCCTGGTGACATTTAAGTCATCCTTTAGTAAGCTCCTTGTATTGCAGAATCTTAAATTGTAGTAATTACATATCATGGGAATCATTTCAGAAGTAAATTTCAGTTTTAGAAATACATGAGGTTATGAACTGCAACACTTAACACCGACATAGTTTCCATGAAGCACGAACGCACTTCATTAGTATGTGCAAGGTGTTGGAGTTCATACCCTCGTGCATTTTTTAAAATGAAATTTATTTTTTAACTGTATATTCCTTAATGACTATGATGTTTTGATTTCACAAACGATAGGGGTCATCATTAAGTGAAAAGGTCCTTGCTAAAGCTCAGATAGTTTTTGGGATATCAGATAGAGGCAAACCCAAATACTTTAAAAGCAGGAGACATTTTGATAGCTTGCTGAGTGAAGGGATGAAAAGGTTATGTTCTGATGAAAAGCAACTTTTACGGATGAAATTGCTTAGTGCGAATGGAAAATGGTAGAGCAAAATTTGTGCTTTAGTTAAGAAAAATAATTTTATAACAGAAACATACAGTGCATTACATGTCGTACATTACTTGTCAACTTATTCTACTGAGTCGGGGACTTTGAGAGTCTTAAAGAAAGTTGTTCTCTTTTTCATGCAGGAGTTGTCCTTGGTCGAGATGGAGGCATCGTACAGAACCAGTATTGGCAGTTTTTTATGGGATTTGGTGGTCCCATTGGAAAAGGATCACAGTGGTTACCATGGATACATGTTGATGATCTAGCCAGTTTGATTCATTTCTCTATTTTCAATGACCATGTCCATGGCATTTTGAATGCTGTTTCTCCTCAAGTCATTACAAACGGACAGTTCGCTTCTGCGTTCGGTACAGCTTTAGGTCGGCCCTCATTTTTCCCTACACCAGGTGTCATGATGAAACTTGTGTTTGGAGATGAACGTGCTGTAGTTATTTTAGAGGGTCAGAAAGTTATTCCCAAAAGAACGTTAGATATGGGTTTTCAATATCGATATGAAAACGTTCAGGATGCATTGCAGCAGTGTGTTAAAGGGTGATAATTGTTTTTATTTTGATGTGTTCATCTAATTAATAAATGTTTTGATTGAAGTTAAACCCTTAAGTTTGGTGTTCATGTTCTTTGTAGAGACAATAGACATTGGTTGTATTTGTCAGTCTGCAGTTGTATTTAGTACTAATTTAAGTAATAATGTGGCAGTAGAGCAGATGATACAAAGCTCTGAGTGAGAAAATTCACCTTTCCAATTATAGTGAAAATAGGAGACGCATATACATGTGCAGTCGTACATTTCAGAATTTATAAGTTACATCTGCGGCTATGAACGTTTTTGTGAATACCATTTTACGAGTACATAACTCTAATACTACTACTTTCCTGATTTCACAAAAACATGAGGTTTTGAATAAGGAATTGGATTTTCTCAAAATTCAATTTGATTCAAAACTTATCAGTTTGTTCAAAAACATTCTCATATACTGAAAATCACTTGCAAACACTAAATACCAACACCCATATTTAGTAGGGATTGGTGATTTTTCAATAAATGTGAAGTTTTTGTTTGAAACTCATGTGATTATGGATGTTGAAGATGTACATATATGTAACTAACTGATATACTGTAAACAAGGTCTTGTCCCTTAACATAGGTGATACATTTTATCTCAAAATCTTTATTTATGAGATCATTCAGTTAACATATGCTGTGGCGATGAGATTCGTGTACGATCCAAATGAAACGGAGTAGCTCTTTATATCCATGCTATGACCAGCCATTGAGAATCTGCAGTCTCCGTTTTGGCGCACAAAGAAGCAGACGGTATACATGGCGAGTTCAAATTCAGGACTTGAACCAATGATAAATGAACTTAGGCTTTTGATCTTTTGGTGCCACTGGAAGTGAGTCCCTACGATTTGGGGCTAAATAAAAGGAAAATGTTTAATCATTTAATGAATTAAAGAAACATAATGTATTGTGAAATGTCAGCTATTAACGATATACAGTACCTGTTTAGTGTAAACAAATCCGAGATAATTGAGGTTTCCGTGTTTTTCTTCAAGATAATATTGGATCCAGTTATGAAAACCATCAATTTTTGAAATAGTGGTTTCACCAACAAAAACATGTTCGAATGCACTCGTGTCTTCATGCGTTGTGTGAGATGAACGTGGGTAAAAATCAAACCAAATTTTCCTCAGAGTTCTTGTGAATTCGGACATGGAGCTTCCAGTTAGCCCTATATAAAACAGAAGCTGATACATGCATTGAAATGTATATGTACAGTTGTAGTACATGCACTTGTAAATGTTATACTGTAAACGTATTATATTTGGCGTGTACGATATTTGGCGGAAATCGTTTTTTCAACAAGTTAGCGTATATTTGATTTAGTGCATTCCTGAATTACTTTAAACATCTAGATTTACGGATGGCATTTAGCGATGTACTTGATTTAGCGGAAGCTGCGTTCCGCCAAAGGCGCTAAATAGAATACACAGCCAAATGTAATACATTTACAGTATATGTGTGGTGGGTTGGTTGGTTTGTTTTACGTCCCGTCGAGAATTTTTCACATATATTGAGACGCCACCAGCTGTGAATGAATTACAACAAATTTAGACCTATGCTTAGCGCTCATACATGGCCCAGTGATGGTTCTTTAATGTGCCAACGCTTGCAGCGTCACAGGACCTTGTGATTTTCAATTATGAATGCCGAGCATTTGGCGAGGCAGCAATCACTACCTGTATTTACGACTTACTAGTTTGACGTGGCCATGGCATGAGCGGGGCTCGATCTCGCAACCTCCCGGTTATGAAGCGAACGTTCAACCACTGAGCTACCACGACGTTAGCTGCAGAACTGTGCAGCTCTCTGAAAAAGTATTGTTCCGTCACAGTATTTTTTCAGAGAGCTACCGCGATGTGTGTTGGGAATTTTGATAGAATGTATATGCACCAAACTAGTAAAACTGTTGCCATTTTCACTTTCGTTTGAAGATCCTCTATAAGTAAGGAAATGTGACTAGAACCTTTTGAGTGTAGGAATTGCTGTGTTAATTCCATGACTCTTGTCTGAGAGATCTGGGAGAGAAAAGACGACACTTCCGCCTCCTCGGCCGACGTCTGATATTCACTGGTTCCCGTCATATAGTGGTAGTTGTTCAGAAGGGAAATAAACGTGGAATAAGTAGGTCTATGGAATAAGTGATTTTCGTTCACGTAGCTAAAGAACCTAAAAAACAAAAGAAATGTATTGAATGTACATTTTTTAAATTGTTGGTTTCGCATGTTTGTATACTTTCTTATGATTCATTGTACAGTGTACTATACCACTATGTACACTATTGACCATGTTGACGTTGACCCACTCATAAAGATATAGAAAAAATAATAATCGTAATTAAATGTAGGAAGATAAAATTTTTAATTACTTCATTGTACTATCAATGATTTATACGCTATAGTTTGGACGATTATACTTCCCTGCTTGAGGCATGATCTACATCTGAATGCCCACTTTGAGAATGACCTTGAAGGTTATATCTGACGTCATAAGAACTTGCACGATTGACATCCTCGTTCCAGAGATTGGTCATTAACTGGGAAAGTTCGCTGTCTGAAACAAAGGCTGCTGTTGTTGCAAGACCTTTGGTTAAAGATAAACAGTATAGGTATTAGTATGCTGTACGCAACCTTATTTTTGCTATAGTTTAATATTCATTTCAAGGAAACCGCGAAAATGAAACTACAGTATATATAAACTACTTATAACAATCATATTGAATACACATAACTACAGTGAATGAAAAAATGGAAATGAAGAACAGTGATCAATCTCATAACATCCTATAAGGAACACAAAATTGGGAGTTAGACAAATACAGATTGACCCTGGGACATGTCAGGGGTGGGATTGGGTGCCTAGGAGGAGTAAGCATCCTCTGTCGACCGATCACATCCGCAATGAGCCCTTTAACGGAGTGATCCGTATTCAAAATCAGAATATAACCTACACAACTACAGTGAATGTAACCTGCTCATAATAATCATACTGAATATATTCATATCGTGAATTTAAAACTACGCGAAATCAGAGTAAGACAAGAAGTAATCCGAGATTCCTCTGACTCTTAACCCCGCTTTTATTTTGTGACTTCTGCGGGGGAGAGTCAGAGCGGACTCCATATTGAAAAGTGGGAATTCAGCGACACCAGCTGGTGTCGCTGCTTTACCTACCTTTTACAACTTTATTTCGCGGACCCATCTTCCAAGACGCGAGGATTCAGTTATCGGAAGATTATTCTACAAATACATCATGATTAATACGATGCTATCGCCGTTTAAACGATGGAATTTTGTGTTTACATGTGCTGACGTCATGCGCAAAGAAATCAAATGGCGAGGCGGCGACCTAATTCAAGTGATGCTCCATTTGTCGGTGTTAGGGCCGTTTAAACGGCGATAGCATCGTATCAATCATGATCTATTTATAGATTTATCTTCCGTTAACTGAATTCTCACGTCTTGGAAGATAGATCCGCGAAATAAAGTTGTAAGAGGTAGGTAAAGCAGCGACACCAGCTGGTGTCGCTGAATTCCCACTTTTCAATATGGAGTCCGCTCTGACTCTCCCCCGCACATGTCAAATATAAAAGCGGGGGTAAGAGTCAGAGGAATCTCGGATTAGACAAGAAGCTGAGAATAACCAGGAACAATTCTAGCAGATTTAGAGTGAATTTTATATGACAAACGTTGTAGAGTTGCGAAAACAAAGTGAATTGTTGAAACTATTAAAGATTATATTACACAAAGTACTATTTCTTTGTGGAAAAGGTTTCCTATGTATCCATGCATTTGTCATTTCATTGATTATGACACATGTATATATATTGCTGACTCCTGTGTCAAGCTGTCCACATAGTTATAAATAGTGATGCAACCCTGCTTTGTAACATATTCGTAGGTTTCAAAAGTTCAACGATCCCTACATATAAACTAGTTGTTTCAGTCATATAGATAAAACATATACGTAACGAGCGTACGTTAAAATTCAGTTTATAACAAAGGTTACCTGCCACGCAGAGGATGTACGCATATGCTAACTCCATGACTGGATTTCTAGAGATAAATAGCACTGGCTTTATACCGATAATGTATGTAGTAATATCATGTGTACGCTTTTGGACTTACATGAAGGACACGCGGTTAAATTTACAATTGCTTTATTTATCTTGAATTTTATACCCAAGTATATTTAATGAATGAAAGCTGCGTAGAAGCAATTTGTTGGAGAACATTCGAGGTTGAGAAATTTTATTGGGAAATAAAATCAGTTATCTCGAGACTTCAATAATTCGGAAATTCTGACAAGGGGTCACTCTTTCTTTACAGTGGTGATATTAACCTCCACAAACACATCGCTTTACATTATTCAAGAAATTTCCGAGGTCAAGGAATGTTGTTTTGAAAATATAAATATATATTTCAAACATCATTTCGATACCAAGGAGGTTATCCTGCAACATACACGGACACAAGAACTTTATTTCCTTTCAATTCTAATACGGCTCAGAAAAATGCAGCAGATTGTTTTCCTATATATAGCACCACGAATTATGTCTCAGTGACGTCATTGCAGTTTTCGAAACGAACTGGGCCTACACGTTTTTAGTTGACGAAAAAGGTGAGACGATAGGACTATTCAAGATCTATTTTTTAAAATGTTTCGAGTATTTATTAATGTTGACGGATTATAAGAAAACTTGTTTGTGCATCAACATGTTTACATGTATATATCGATCTCGGAATGCAGACGATTGATTTATAATGAATGACAAATGTTCTTCATTCACTCAAGTGACCTATTGCAATTGGTTGTCTTCCGTCGTCGAGCGTTAACAATTGAACATTTTTAACTTCTTGATAACTACTTTTCCAATTCTTTTCAAATGGTATGAAGCATCTTTGGGACAAGGGGATATAAATTGTAAATTGCAGGACCCCTGGGGCCTGAGCAAAAACTGCCAAATTTTCAAAAATCTTCTCTACGACCGCACATGTGTAAGAAAAAATAAGTGCATAGTGATGTAGAGCAGGAAGACCTCTACCAAAATTGTAAATTTCACGATCCCCGGGGTGGGGTTCTGACCCCATGGCGGGTCAAACTTTGTATATAGTGTTTGCGTGTATAACACTTAAATGACATCTTCTTTAGTGCCATTGATACTAAATTGAAACTAAACGGATATTCATAAAGAACAGGCAGTCCTTTGTAAAAATTGTAAATTTGATGATCCCAGGGGTAGGGGTTTGGTTTCAGGGTTGTGCCAAAATTATTTTAATGGTTTTAAAGGACTTCTTTAAGTTTGCTGATACCGTATAAAATCTAAATGCATATTTACGAATAGCAGAAAAGGAGTAGTAAAAACGGTGAATTTCGCAATCCCAGGGTTTTGACTCTAGGATGGGTCTAAATTAGTCTTATTGTTTAATATTAATACATATATTATGTAAAGCCTTTCATCAGTGTATGCACTTTCAATGGCATTGAAGTTTTAATAACACATCTTGTTTTATACTGTTGCTGAATATCAGAATTTAGCTTCTATATTCAGAACAGGAATTTTTTTTTCTTGATTGCATTGCCCTTGGAACTAGTGATACTTTTAACCAGTATTCAGGTGACCAATAAGGCCTTTGGACCTCTTGTTTCATACCTGTAATGATTATAAAATTGAGTCATCAGTTATCGAATTTATTGTTGTATCAGCAAAATACAAAGTGCAAGCGAGATGAGTATCAATTTTCTCTTAATTAGTTATTACGTATGAAGGTATATCGCAGAATAACGACTGCGGCATTCCCTTGCTCTTTGCAATAACCGCAGTAGAATAGGGCATAACACCTCCCAACAATGCTCTGTACCACGATGTGCCGGTATAAGGATTTCCAATAAACCGAACTACTACAAATTTTCATTTCGTATAGAAGTGTCAAAACCTGCAGATAGACATGTTGTAATGTATGTTCCTTGTCATTGCTTTCCTGTTAAACATTTGAGGAAATGTCTCTTGCACAGTCCATGTACAATCTAAATAATCGTTGCTCATTTAATATCATATCGTTAACTCTCTGGTTTTGCCACGTCAAACGCTACCTACCTAGACTCCTAGAGGTGTTTATTCGATAATCAAGCATTTCAATAGATCTACTCTTTACTAATAAAATTCAACAAATCTTGATATAGTAATAGAGAATGTTACTACCATAAATAAACAAAACAGCATAACACAGAACAATCAGAAATAAACAAAACAGCATAACATACAACCAAATGGTTATTTCATTCTTGTTTGTATCATATCACAGTAAATGTTATAGTGTTTGGGCACCCTAAAGGTGATTAACTCCCACATATATAGTTTGATGGGGGTGGTAACATCCAGACTTTTGCAGATTCCTAATAAGGTCGCATAACCATTTATTGAACCTTACAAAGGTCATCCAAAGTTAAGGGCTGCAAAACATTCCCTTCTACAAAAGAAACATTAAAATATGAAAATATTCCATCCAAAAATAATTTGTATAAATAAGTGTACCACGAATTATTCGAAATTGGATCCAGGTAACTTACTAGGATCAAGTCGGCGTTCAATTTTCTGTAAACAGACAGGGCATTCTTCCGTTCGGAAACTGCAGTTCGGACAGAGACATCTGTGTCCACATGGGTCATTCGTAACACTTCCGGTCTGTCGGAAACAACTAAAGCAAGGTACGACCATCTCCTGTTGAAACATGCGCTGCTCATTTCTTACGGAAGTTGGCCTGTCACGACCTCTTGTTTCTCTTCTTCTTTTCGATCTTTGTAAAGGTAGAGAAAATACAAAGATTTTAAAAAATGTCTAGTTTTTTTTTTTTTAACTGTAACTACTACTAGTATACTTTCTTTAAACATGGATTGGAAATTCATTCATTCTGGAAGTTCATTCGGTATATTTATCAAAATGGTGACTGTTTAAAGCAGTCGAAATGATTGAATCTTACACGGCTTCGGCGTGTTGTAACACCGCGGTTTTAACTTCTGCATCAGCAAGATCGATGGCTTGTTGGCCTTTCTGATTTCTTTGATCTATCTTGGCGCCAAATTCAAGCAACATGCAAGCGATCTTCACTCGTTCTGTCTTGGTTTGTACATGGTGTCCCATCAAGATGAGCATCTATATATATATATATATATATATATATATATATAAACATGATAATCTAAATGTTTGTATCTCTGGTCGTCTTTAATGCTCTATATAATTTTTGTATTTGATCTTTATGGATATCCGAAATTACTTCTCGAGCTCGCCTATCGGTTTCCAAATACTCACCACAGGCTGTGACCGTACACCCCCTAGTGTGCAGTGCATAGGTGTGTTACCCTCGTTATCAGTGGTAGAAACACTAGCACCTAAACGAACAAATACCTTCATTATTTACAACAAACAGTCCAGTGTACTGATGAAACAAATTATAAGGTGTACTTTGATTTGATATTACCGTGATCTAGAAGAATTTTAACCATGTCGTAATATGCCTCAATGCATGCAATCTGAAGTGGAGTTCTACCATCTTTGTTTTTCTTCTCCGTGTCAGCTCTTCCCTAAAACAATAGCATTTTAACTGAGACGATAAAGTAGTAATATTTTTTTTACAATATCAAACCTCCTATTGATAAACACATGGGAAGAAAATGTCAGTAGACACTCACTTGCAAAAGAAGAATGGTTGCTATCTCAGTCCTGTTATTAATTGCAGCGATGTGAAGCGCCGTGTTGCTTTTGTTGGACTCCGACTCGTTGGTCATTTCCGGACATTTCGCGGTGATTTTATTTGTTGCTCTGAAATATGGCAAACCTTTATGGATTATAACTGTAAGGACGTATGTGATACTCACTGAAGCATATTGCTCGAAGAAATCTGTTCAAATCTATTCCATACACTTTTGATGTCCGATTGATGAGAGAGATAACCAATTCAATGCGCGCATTAATTCAATCGATGAGAGCAATAATTAGTTTGATGCGCGAATCAATTCAATTATTGCTCTCATCAATTCAATTGATGTGCGCATCATTGTGGTGGAATTATTGCTCGCAAAATTTAAATTTGGAGCTCGGTATCGATGATTTGATGATCTCTTAAATTTAATTGAAGATATCTTTAATCATTTACAATGTTTTTGTATACGAACTTAATGCGCGCATCAATTCTTTTAAAAAGAGCAACAATTCGATTAAAGATATTATTAATTCAATTGTGGATATGTTGAAGATATCTCTAATTAGATAGTTGCTCTCTCTCTCTAACAGAATTATTCAGTGCGTGCATCAATTGAATTAATGATGTTACCCATTCAATTGAACAGAGCAATAATTCAATTATTGTGTGCATTAAATATAAATGATGAGCGCAACAATTCATTAAAAGAGAGCAATAATTGAATTATTGCGTACATTAATTGAATTATTGTTTTCTTCGATTGAATCGTAGCGCGATTCAATCCAATTGTTGATACTATAAATTCATTTGAAAAGAGCAACAATTCAATTATAGCGTTCATCAATTTAGCAGAGTAATGAATGCTATTAGCAATTCAATTCATGCACACAATAATTCAGAATTGTAGATATCATTAATTATTTGGAGATCTTTAATTCAATTGTTACGCACATCAAAATGAACTGATGGTATCTTCAAATAATTAATTCCCGTGGGGATCCGGGTTAGATTAGGTCCTCAGTACCCCCTTGCTTGTCGTAAGAGGCGACTAAATGGTGCTGACCCTCGGATGAACAGCAAAAACCGTGATCCGTGTCACAACACGTGTGAAACGATAAAGATCTCTCCATGCTCAAAGACTGTAAGCGGCGAGCATAGGCCTAAATCTTACAGCCCTTCAACGGCAATATTGTGACGTCTCCATACGAGCGAAAGATTTTCGAGAGGGACGTTAAACAATAAACAATCAAATAATTAAAGATATCTATAAATATTTGAGTGTATGTTAATTTGGCGCTCCATAGTCTTCAAGATACATGTATATCTTCGATTCATTTCTACGACAACGATAAGACCTTCGAAATGCATGTGTGGTCGCCATGAAATTCACTTATCTGACCACTAGTATCTCCGGTGTACTGCTAACAAGTGTCTCGTGTGACCCCTTCATTGGTAAATGCTTTCCCAAAATATACATTCGGAAGATTACACCATATGGCTTTTAATCAATATTGAAGTTTACTTCCACTGTAAACAGAGGCATGTATGTATACGAGATGAAGTTTATGTTGGCAAAACCAACTTCAAAGTCGGCAAACAAAAATAAAGCATATTGCTTTAAAACATTCGTGTTGAACACCATTCGCAACGGTGAACTCCAATATCCTCAGATTTTTTCACACTGCTTTGAATGTTTGCTAAAGAATTCTTACAACTGTCTCAATGTCTTATCAAAATGACATGCATGTGCAAGTATCAGAATAATATGCATTTTGTAAACAAATTACATCTGTGTTTATTCACATACGTTTTATTTCCTTTTAAGGCTGCAAATATGAGAGCATTGAAGCCTTTTTTGTTGACCATCCTAAAGTCTATGTCCTTGACATCCGCAATAAGAGCGATAAGAGTATCCTGACCATTTTCAATCGCGTCATGAAGGGGCGTGTCTTCAGATATGTCCTTCAAAAAAGTTGTACACAATGAAATTCAATTTGTTCAAAATTCAGCTCTATAAGCAATGTCCTCAAAACACTCGCTTTGTACCTTTTTGTTAACGTTGCATTCCTTCGCAATCAAAAGTTTAGCAGGCTCCTCGAAACCAGACTTAGCAGCCACGTGAATAGCCGACCGTCCGTTTTTGTTGGAGGCATTTACGTCACACCCTGCCTCCAGTAAGATCTTAACGGTGGAGGATTTGTCCCTGCAAAATACAAGGAAAACCGTTGGGTGAGTAGGGAGTGTGTTAATTATTCCCTCATCTCCATCTCTGACATCTCTCATCTCAAATTCTCGAGCACCTTCTGTTGATAAGTCACCATGATTTTAAAAAAATATTGACCATCTGAATACCCCATAAACTGTAAATGTATATATGCGCACTTGAAATAATGGCACAATGTAAAAAGGGTATTTTCCAATAGATATCTGTCTGTTTGTTTAAAGACCTGCACAAAAATGAAACTATATACATATACATATATGCATGTACAGTGAATCGGAAGTGTTTCAAATCGACGTCAAAAGCCCTCTGTACTCACGCGGAAACAGAGGCCAGCAGTGCGGTGTTTCCATTTTGGTCTGTCTGGTTCACTTTTACGCCATTCGAAATCAAGACCTTCACAACGCCATCATGTCCTTCAAAGCATGCAGCAATCAACGCAGTTGTTCCTTTTATTTGCATGTTGCACTGATTAATGAAGGATATATCATACATATATAATGAATACACACACATATGAATCAGTAATATTAATCAAACTTTTAATAACTTTTTAAATGCGTAATATACAAATATTTCAATGGAAATATACAATTACCTGACCTAAAGCGCACAACCATCTCCAATCAAAAAAATATATACTAACCAGATTTGGTTCCCCTTTAACCATCTGCAATACCATTTTATCGTTTCCATCAGCGGCCATTCTAAGAAAGTGTTCCGGTGATAACTTTGTTTTCTGTGCTTTTAAAATTCTCAGTTGTTCTAACAACAAGCCCAGCCCATTCGCTAATCCAACAGTCGCTAAAATGAATCAAATGAATCAATCTTAACACTCCCGTCATACAAGAAATGGAAATGTTCCAGATATAACATTAATGAAACAGCGATCCGAATATACAATGATAATAAAATGATGCTAGATAAATGGGCGGTGGGAATTCAACACACCCATGGACAGAGTAGGATCGTCTCCATCCTCCATCTCGTCCACCTGGGCTCCAGGACACGGGACCAAACACGCCGTGTTAAAGACCCAGTGCCTGCTCCCGAATGACACCACCACGTCCTTCTTGGGGGTGATTCTAGCAATTTTCCCCACTTTCCCCAAAACCTGCCCGTGGAAGATTTTGAAATTATGATATTAATCGAATTTTATCATGCTTATTGTATAGTTTGATCTCATTTCCTCTTGGGGGTTATTTGTTTATCCGATTTCAGAACTTTCTGTTTACATATTTATTGGGGGGTCTCATATTTAGAAGAGGCCTGTGGTTATCATAATATCGTTTATGAACCGATACCTAATGAATCTATTTCGTTTTAAGAGTAGAGCATTCTATGTAATGTTTTATACATTTATCATTTTCGGATTCCATTCTCCGTGGCCTTTCTGCAGGAACTCCACTTTTTGTTGGTCACTTTTCACACGGACAGTGTCCCCTATGGTCCCATGCCAAACCTAAATCAGAGTGATCGTGTTTGTAAACCACTTTAAGTTACTAGTATAGCTGTACAAAACATATGCATCACATTTTATGACTTGCCGATTTGATAATTTTTCAAACGTTCTTTCACAGTGTATATAAGTACCTTGCCGAGGGCCTTGGGGTTGAACACCCATTTATTGTCCTGGTATTTGACTATCACCCCTCCGCTGTCTGTAAAACCGTCGATCACTCCACGTTTACCAATCGCCTGAAAGCAATTTCACATCTCACTATTGGGGGTCTAAGTTCCTAAACTATCAGCATCTCCGTCGTCAGCTCCCATATTTGTGTAGCCCAATATTCCATTATCACCTGTATATGGTGTTCAAGTCTTTCAACTGATTCGACACGCAAGATCAGTCTTTAAATGGAAGCTACTGACAAACTGACAAACATGTTAATGTTACAGGGGTTTCAACAATCTTGTTTAAAGTCAGCATTTCGCAAATTCTATCGTCATTATAATGATCTTATTTGCAATTACAACCTGTCGTTAGGTCGAATGTTGTCTGACGTGTTTTATACCAATCGTTAGTCCGTTCTTAACATATTGGTTTTGACTACGGATGACTCCGTTTACCTGATCAAAATATAGGGCTCAAGGTGGGTATTACCGATCTAACAGAATATGCTTACTCCTCCTAGGCACCTGATCCCACCTCTGGTATATCGAAGGGTACGTATTTGCCCAACTCTTTTTTTTCCTTATAGAAGTTATGAGATTGATCACTGTTCGTTATCTTCACCTTTGCATCTTGAAACACACGAGAGTTAATATGTAAACGGACAAAAATATCATTCAAATATATCAGGTACAGAAGTAGTACATGAAGTTCCTAACAGGTCACTCCTTAAGGAGAACAAGTCTGTTTAAGAATGTTTCTAAGAACACATACTCACACTTTCCATTTCATCATGAAAACCACCGAAATTTCTCTGCGCGTCTTTCAGCTCTCTGACCGAAACAGTTATACAGACTTGGTCACCAATATTGGCACCTACTGTGGATTGGGAGGTAACCTGATCCTTGATCATATTGTAATCTGAAACACAACGTAATGCAATGCTAGAGTGTTTTGTACCATTTACAGACTGTCATGTACTAAGTAATACCTCACCATTGTACTGTGTCGTATAACTACAAAAGATCAATTTGAGACTAATTCTAAATTACCCAGAAGAGGAAGGTGTTCACGGTAATACTCGAATCCCCTGGCTACTTCTTTGCATAAAAGATCCACCTTGCCTTTGAATCCTATGCGATAGACATAGGATTTCCCAGAAGGCCACGTGACTCCAACGCCGTTGCGGTGAGACATGTCTTTTTTGACACTACGGATGTCTCGAACGGTTCCCACAGTACCGCTTCCTCCTAGGAATGACGAATATATAAACCATCAATGGTATTTTCTCGTAAATGTTCATGTTTTGAATATTCAAATCTATATCTAGCATATTGTTTTTTAAAGTTTTCACTTGCCATCTTGGTTCTCGTACTCCCAGTTTCTTCCTCGGATGACTTTAGCGCCAGGATACATTCCGAAGGATCTCATTGCTAAGCTGGAGAACCGCTTCTGGACTTCTACTCTGAATTTCATATAGTAATTTCCTTATTTCACAAGAGTTACAAGCGGCAACGAGTTTCAATTTCCACAACGCACACCTTTTTCCATTTTATTAATATCGTACTACATGTATTAACCTCACGTCAAATTCAGATTTACATTTCTTTACACGTCACCCTTTAGGAGAATTTTCTCTACATTATACATGTGTTAAACTTTAGATACCTAGCTAGAGTAATGGTTGCAAGTTTTGATAAATCCTTTGGGGGGGGGGGGGGTGGGATATTTTCACATAATCTTACATGAGATAGAAATCTGTCAGCAAGTGTGAAGGTACACACATTTACAGAATTTGTATGTTCTTTCATGAAGTTGTACTTGATTCTTGAAAATGTTCTGAGGATTTATATACGATCCCGTTTTCCATATTTGCACAATTTCATGTCATTTGTTTTGGACAGGACATTTTGGCTGAATTTAGCGCTTTAGTACAAAAGAAAAAGAATGTTTACGCAAAGATGTTTGACAAACGTTAAATACTAGTAATTCTACCAAACCTTTCTTAATATCTTATGAACTGACCCTTTTACATTTGGCACTGTATATCTGAAAAAGTCGTGTTCAGTGCTGTGCTTGTCCCTGAAGTAACACACGGAACAGATACTGGTGCCTTTGCAGGTCTTGCACTCCCAGCACATCCCATAAAACGGCTCACATTGACACTCGGAACACTTGTTTCTAAACATGACCCCTTTTTAAAAAGAATGCAAAAATATTTAAACAATACTTTTTAAAAGTGAGAAGTATTAAATGCATGATTACATCTCCTTCATGTTCTTCATTCAATGCTTTAGGCCATCTTCGAATATTTATCAGGTATATCATTTCTTTACAAGTGTGACCGCAGTCAGCACAACTTTGAAGCGGTGGGTCGTGAGTTCGAATCTTGGTTGAATCAGACCCGTATCGGGAATGGATGGTAGCGTACTACCAAACGCCCATCCTCGGTGAAAAGCACGGGTCTCTCAGATGTCAGACTTTATAAATCAAAGTTTCGTATCGCGGTAAACTGTATTACGAGATAGAACCATCAGTACAACTGGTCCACGAACAAAACATGGGACTATCCGGTACAATATCGTCTCGATATGAGTGGAATACCATTATTTTCGCAGGCTAATTCGATTTAAGAGTAATAATGATAAAACACCTAAGATGCAAAATTTAAGACGCGCAATGTAACAACGACCCCAAAAAAGTGTTTTGTACTACTATATATTCTGCATTACTGTATGTTTACATTCCAATATGATTTTGCAATGAAAAACTTAAGAATTTGCTAGTATTTATTTACAATAATTCGCAATGATATAACGATGCAACACTCCATGATAACATTGTCGACGCCATCCCTATCCGACCAATTAACTAAAGAAACCATCCAGACAATACACGGTCTTCCATATCTGCTTCATATTTGGATATTTCACTGAACAAAGATGTTAACGGCAAACTAATAACTACTTCATAACTACTTCATAATAATATTTCACCTTCTTCATATTTATGTAGCAATATTTCAATATTACCTGCATAGGGTGATTATGTCTCTCAACCGATTCGATATGTAGAACATGTTCTGCGTCTGATTAATTTTTTAAATCGAGGCAAGCTACTGACAGATAAGTTGATGTTACAGAGGTTTCCACAGTCTCGTTTGAAGTCAGCATTTCGCAATTTCTATGGTCGTTATATAATGATCTAGTTTCCCAATACAACTTATCATTGGGTCAAATACTGTCTGTTGTGTTTCATACCGATTGTTAGGCCGTTCTTGGCGAACTGATTCTGACTACAGATTACTCCGTTTACCGGATCAAGGTAGAGAATTCACGGCAGGTGTGATCGGTCAACAGGGGATGCTTACTCCTTCTAGGAACCCGATCCCACCCTTGGTGTGTCTGGGGTCCGTGTATGCCCTACTCCTAATTTTGTATTCCTAACGGGATTTATGATACTGGTCATTGTTCGTTATCTTCATCTTTTCATCCTTTATTGTTCCACCTTGCTGACTGACAAGCATGATAAATGAGATCTTACAAAAACCCTTCACAAAAGAAACATTTTAAATCAATGAAAACATACGGGTTAAATGTTTAGGTTTTGATCAATTGCGCTATAAATATGAATACACAGCAGTCGTAATCAATCCACATATGAATACAGCTAAATATAGTATGTCTACTTTAACGGCTTAGAATTCCTACAGTTCTAAAGGAAAGTAGAATTAAATATAAAAAATAAAACTTCATTTATTGAAAATACTTGGTTCTTCATGATGGCATACTTTTTATGAAGTGCCAACACTAAAAATGTATTTATTAAAGGTGGAATAACACGTGTTCGTGTTAATTTATACGTGTAATCTATTGGTTGTAATGCTGGTCACCTTGTCAGGTGACATTTAAATATTCATAGCACGGATTTTAACTGACCGCTGTTAGCGCGAAAAGATTTATAGCCATTCGAAGGCTCTTTTAAGTGCAGATAACTGAATACCCACCCACCCGCCCTTGCTTTACATGGTTTTTTTTTTAGATTGTTACTTAAAGTTTGTTTTGTTTTGTAGATAGGAAGATAAAGAAGATATGAATATTGTATATAGTTGAAATAATTAAACTGCACTATCAGAGCGCTTCACATCCTATTATACGTGTTTGTGTTTATTTTATAAATTATTTATGTTCGTTTGAGTGGAACGAATAAGAACATAAAGATCACCCATAATTGATCTAGATTTAGTACAATTATACTATCATAATGCATGCATTATTTACGCATTTTGAGCCCAATACCGTATATCAACAACAGAGTTCTTTCCCAAAGTACAGGCAAACACAACCATTCTTGTATGGCATGGGTTTTTTCCCCATTGCGCTTGTTCCTCCGACGCAGAATGAATGCTTACTGTCCTTAGAATAAAATCGACCACGGTGAGGATAGTTCCACTTGACTGCATTTGTATACAGATTTAAACTCTCAATGCCTTTCATATAACGACTGCACTTAAACTAGATTATTGAATGAAAATATACGCATAATTATATAAGATATGAAGAAGAAAAACATGTTGAAAATGCGAAATAAAAACTAAATATAAAAGTGTGGCGCGAGACGGATTCGAACCACGGCAAAACGTAATCACAGCATACATGTATATTGCCTGCGGTGCATCTATTGATTGATTGATTGTATCTTGCTTAACACCTCTCTCACTCTCTCTCTCTCTCTCGAGAATTTTTCACTCAAATGGAGACGTCATCAAGACCGTTGAAGGGCTTCAAATTTAGGCCTTTGCTCGGCCCTTACGGTCATTGAGCAGTGAGGGTTCTTTAGCGTGCCACACCTACTGTGACACCGGGCATCCGTTTTTAAGGTCATCTCCGGGGACCCGTGACATTCACACCTGATGCCAAGCGTTTGGCGATGGAACTGTCACTATCTGTTTTAACGACTAAGGTCTGTCACGGCCGGGTTTCGAACCCCGGCCTCCCGCATGCGGGCTGAACGCTTTAACCTTTAGGCCACCGCGGCGGTGCGGTGCATCTAAGGACAAATATAACTCAAGTAGGTTTTCAAAATCAGTTCCCCTACATTTTGTCGGTTATTCGTGAATTTCGACCCAAAGGCAGGTGTGCCCCTAAAATGTTTTTAAGAATGTAACCTTTTAAAAAAAATCTGAAGGGCAGGCTTGCCTTGAAAGCCAAAATTCATGTCAAAATGGGGGAAATGCTGTTTAGGCCAACTTTGAAGGTTGGTTTCAACATTGTATATAGATTCTAGGTTGGAAATGAAAAAAAAAATATATCTGACAGACAATAACTAAAGAAACTTGGTAAAACAATGCAACTTTTCCCCCGCAAATTATTCTCCCCTATAGATTTCGTTTGTTACGCTTGTGATCTTTTGTCACATTTAGATAACATTATAATAAATGAAATCTTTTGACACGTCCATTTGTCATGCGTTATCGATGTTCCAAACTGAAATGCAATCACTTCAATGTATAAGGTGCCGTTTATTGACAAGTTTCTGACTTTATTAGTTTATTACGATGCGGTTTTATTACACTGTAGAAGATACTTTTTATCATTAAAAATTTTGTGTGTGTGAGCTACACCTCGCTGCAAAATAAATCTTACCAATAGTAGCATTATCAAACACTCTCAGATCATATTTCTTGTCTTTTCCGATCCGGCAAATTGTGCTTTCTCCTATATCCCACACAACATTGACCACACCATCCTTCTCGCTGACATCCACGACCGTCCCCAGGTGTCCCTCCCCACCATCAGTGTCCCCCTGCTCCCAGTCTGGGCCCCTGACGACACGTAGTCCCGCCATTAGTCAGATACAGAGACTGGAATGTCAAAAAAAAAATTGTCCGGCTTTTTTTCGTTCAAAGCCATATATTCAAATGACCGTAAAAATGTTCACTTAAAAAAATATGAAGAACTTTCAGTATTGAAAGATAAAAAATATTTTGCAAATAAGCAGATTCCAAGGTAGACGAATCAGAATATGCCAAATATGCTTACCCAATTACTAATCAAATTAAGTTTCGTTTTCGACATCAACAGTTTATCTTTCAGGAAGATGATTTTTTGGGAATACCCAGGTAATCAGAGCGTGCAATTTCTATTGATCGAACGCCAGACACACGTACACAGATGACAATCTACCCGCAGGTAATTGATATAAATAAACAATCTATATATTGGTACATGTATGTTTACTGAAGTCATTTGCTTGAATTCTTCTTTGCTAATCCATCCTTTTATGCAGGGGTGGTCGAGAAATATTTGCTTATCGAAATCGCCCGTGCTATGTAGTTTAATGGATCATTACTTCTTTTTGTAGGTGTACTAGTTTATTGCTGTCATCACGTAAGGTCGGGTTATCGATCGTAAAATGCAACCAGTGAGCGGCTACACTCATAAATGCAACAGTACATGTTCTGTTTTACAACTATCAGTATTAAATACACAATTTCTCTTAACAAATCGTGTATATAAAGCATAAATATATGTCTCAACTTTCTAGAAGTAGTGTACTTATTTGCTAATTATCTATTACAGGCGAATGGTTGTTCTACAATGAATGTAAAAATATAAAAACACTACTTGTGCTCCCAGTGCTATATATTTGGTGGAGATTTCAAACACAAGATATACATATATACTCAACATAGGTAAAATATTAAATCTCAATGACAGCCGCACACTAGTCCAGGGGCTCATGGTGCAAACAAACTTCTACACTACTTGCAGATGATTGCATATAATCTCAGCGAGATTAGTCGAGGCTGGTTATTTTACATCTTGCACGGACAGGCGAGAATACAAACTAACGAATACTAAACAAGTGCACATTTGTATGATTTATTACTTTGAAGAGTTACAATGAAATACAAAGTAATACCACTTGATCAGGTTGAGATGAACTCTAAAAGCCTGCAGGATTAATCATATGGAGTTCACAAGAAACTTGTTCCGAATTCATTACAATACACGCACAGTTCCACTTCACCAGGGAATACGTAACTGAACCACATACAAAAACATTCTTACTACTCCCGAGAGGTTAATAAGTGTCTGATATCATCAACCCCAAGACAGGATGATAGGGGTGTCTGATATCATCAACCACAAGACAGGATGATAGGAGTGTCTGATATCATCAACCACAAGACAAGATGATAGGAGTGTCTGATATCATCAACCACAAGACAGGATGATAGGATTGTTATCTGAATACATGTATATTATTGCAGAGATATGTATTTCTAAAAAGATGCAGAGCGGACGGAAAGATGGATAATTTTCTTTATAATATAGCATAAATATAGTTATCATAGCATATTAGTGTCCAGATCAAAAAGAACTATATGGCTTTTTTCAAATTTACGATTTCTAGGGGAAATGTGTCAAGTTTCAGGTTAACATCTAGTAAGGGCTTATTTCATCATGATGTCATAAGTAATTTGTCCATCCATTATGAAATTAACTGAATTACATAAAAATAAAATATTTTGTTGGCATACAATTCAAAATTGTGTGAAAATACCAAAACTTTTGAATAGAAAATGCTGTTTTATAGCAGTAACATATATCAAACCTGTAGGCAATCTACTTGTATACATATTTTATTGTTCAACAATTAAAAATAATTCCAATACATTCTTTTTGTTCCCAGAAACACAACATAAAACTCTATGTTTGATGACCCTCCTTGACATAAATAACTAGAATTTGATATATTTTTAGGCCACTTTCAGTTCATTAGATCTTGACCTTAGATACAGAATTGTTTAACAGAAATTTGACACGTCTTGAAACAGGAGATCTCAACTAACCACAACCTCCCTTTGGAAGAGAACACTTTCTTTCACATACATCTTTACATACTGTGCTTTCATACACAACAGAATACATGTATTCTTGCAATGAACAGAACAAGTTTGTTCATGATAAATGTTCAATACAGACTAGAGCAATAGTGCATATTTGAAAGCAGCCCATTGTGAAAACTCGACACCTAACTGCCTATGCTAGCAACATAAATACCACTGAATGATACATTATGTGCTCAGAAATGTGCAAGTTGCATGTCATATGTAACTTTTTAGTATGTCTGATATTTGAAATGAAATTCAGCTTTTATTTCACATGCAAACATGTTCCATCTTACCTACTTAATCAATAATAACTTCCCATCTGCAGCATATATGGCATTTTCTGACAATAGAGGGACTTATCTATCTTACAAACAGCTGTTATTCTATTCAAATAATTAAAATCTAATCAATGGAAGAACTGAGCTTCTTGACTAGGTGTAGTGTTCACTGTACGATCTAAACTACTGCATTCATTAGCTACAACTTGTGCTCGACTCCCATTTCCTACGCCCAGCGCCATTTTGGAATTTCATACTCTGGTTAATCTTTACTCAAGAAACAGGGTTTTTTTTAATATCTTTCATTTTACATTACAAAGAAATCTGTTAATCTTTGTAATGTAATAGTCATTAGTAAATGAATAGCTGTTTATCTGATATATTTCTTAGGCCTGCTTAACATCCTACTAACTACACATCTACATTTTGTAACCTTATTATGCCATTGTACTTCATTATAGCTGATGAAGGGGGAACTTCTATAGTACTAATCCCGTGACAGAAATACATTAAGATAAATGCCATTTGAGCACTTTGTTCAGGTTTAAAGTAGCTTACATACTAGTAGTAAATATACACTACTTAATTTTGACTCAAATCTTGTACAAGAAATAAAGGTGAGTTACATATATATTCCCTTTGTAAGGTAGAAATTCATGCAACCTGGGGGTGCCGCTAATGATATCACAAACAATAGTTTCAAGCACACTCGGTCCAGAGCAACAGTCTAAGCTATAAAACACACAACTTGCACCTGTATCCATGTTCAATCATGATTTGTCAATTTACACTCTTTATAGCAAAAATAATAAGAAATGAATAACAATCACATTATTTCATTGGAATGATAACATGGTAAATAAATAGCAATATTTATTTTACGATATACTTCTATCTCACAGCACAGTATATTCAGGATCTCCCCCCTCTTCCAAAGTACAGATCAACTTTGCAGAAAGAGCACTTGGCCTTGGGCCTTGGAACAAGATATTCTTCCTCCACACAGCTTGGGAGAACTCCAAAGACACATATTTTAACTGTTCTAATTCAGAAGAGCACTGCCTAGTATTGCACTCCATATCAACTACAACTTTATCATATTAAATTGTAGTCTGTATGATCAAAATTTAGACAATGTCTGCTTTGAAATACCCATTCTTGGGCATTGAAGGTTATTTGTCCATTGTTGGAGGCCAGCTGTGTGTAGAGCTGTATTTAAAGATGTGTCCTTGTTCCCTGTAGAAAATCCTTAACCACTGTAGATGTCAATTAGCATCACTGCCATAATGTTGATGGAAATGAATTCACTTCACCAATGTCTGTGACACTATTCCCATTCTGTGTATAGCTCACTTTAATCCTTAGTCTTATCGGTTGCTGTAATGAATTTAAAGAAATCAATTTAGCCTGTTTGGTGACGGCCTATATAGTACTGAAATTCAAATTATGTTTATTAGATTTTTGTGAAGTATAAGAAATTATACCCCCCCCCCGTGTTTGTGGACTTACTTTCTGAGGATTGTTGACTTTGATGACTTGAGTAACTGCCCCATCATTCATTGGTGGAAGTGTGCTTCCTGACGGCGACTGCAGTTGAAGTTGGAATGACTGAAATTCAAGTAGAAAGTGTTTTTAAGTAGGATTAGATAATTCTAATATTCAGCAATAGTGTAAATCAAGATGTGTTCTTAAAACTTAAATACCCCTGAAAGTGCATATATACGGATGAAAGACTTTACATAACATAGGCAACATTAACACAATATGACTAATTTAGACCCGTCCTAGGGTCAAAACCCTGGGCTTGCGAAATTTACAAGTTCAGTACATCCTCCTCTGCTTTTCCTAAATTTGCATTCAGATTATATACTGTATCAGCAAACTTAAAGAAGTTTTTCAAATGATAAAGACAATAATCACTATAATGATTTTGTTATTATTGTGAAATTGGATCCCATTTGTCCAATAGATGCTTCATACAAAATTTGAAAAGAATTGGAATGGTAGTTATCAAGAAGAGGTTAACACATGACAGACGCTGACCAATTACAAAACACAAGTCAACTTGACCATCGGGAAAAAAATATGGAAAGAGTAATGAAGTGTACAATTGGATGGGTTGTCATCACACACACCTTAGGAACAGCGGCTTGGAATACAAATTCTGACATCGTAGTGGCAGTAGAATTGGAGGACTTGACATTGATAACAGTCACATTTCCCTGACTGTTGTCACGCTCACAGGTTAATTCCACCATTAGACCATTCTTATTATACGCTGTTACCTTCTGGGGACCTACAAAATACAGTCATAGAGTAAAGAAACTGACTATATGATTATATTTGGGAACAAGTTGAAAAAAATTATAACCTCTTTTATTTTTTGCATATGAAGCAAATGAAACGTACCATCATTGCCATTCATTTGGCTGTTATTCACTGGGTCTCCCCCCATTAAATCGTCCAGTAAGTTTGGAGAAGTTGTCTGCTTCATGGGTGGAGCTAGAAAAATATACAAATATTCCTTTTTTTTTTCATGTCTATGGGGGAAAAAATGCACTTTCACCAAGATGATCATATTGACGAATACACGGCTTTGTACCTGGATTTGATATGGAGGCCACATCCCCTAGAAGATCCAGCAGATCATCCGCACCACCTGCAGGTGTTGGGGCTGGATTTGAAGAAGTAACAGATGGGGTGCCTACATCTAATAAATCTAATATATTCTGGCTCTGAAAGTGAAACAATTTTTTCTTTAATAAAATTTACAATGACGAAAATCATAGCCCTTAAATTCATACACTGAAGATGCAAGAAGCAAATAATAACATTCTTATTAATGTTTTTTTTTTTTTATTGTTTATCACTTTACATCAATATGACATTCCACTTACTTCTGTATTATGTGATTTTTTGGCTTTATCTACGCTGACGGTCTCTCCGTTAGGAATACTTGCTTGATTAAGTAAATCAGACGAACTGTCACTATCAGCTAAAACATTTTTGCTTCTACTACCCTCTATTAATGGCATTGGCTCTAATAAAGCTGATCTGGAAATTACAATATCATATCATATCAAACCTCAAGTTTTTTAATAATTCAAATACAACATCTTCTCTTCTATAAAGCTTTTAGATTATGGGTTACAAAAAGGCTTCATTATTCATAATCTTTCAGTTTAAATGCTGATTTTTGGGAACGGTTTTCTTTCAAAAACTTAAAGAATACACACAGCTTTACACAATCTTTTTTTATCACTTGTGTTAGATTGGGAACATCATGATTTTATCTCTGGTATAAATGCAAAGTTTGTCAAAACCTGCACTTAATGTTTTATAAAGGAAAAAACTGGGTCAAAAGTACCCATTTCATGTCAAATACCAAAAACGACAGAATAACAATTTTAACCTTGCCATTAATTTTGTTTTGCATCATTTTTACTAAATTGACAATAAAAGTTGACTTGCATTGGAAATAATGCACAAAATACACTTCCATTTTAAAACAATAGCACACACGTTGATTTCTGAGCCCTAACCATACATACTTGTACTCCTTACAATAAAAAAACCCCTCATAACTACAGTGCAGTCTACTTGAATATCCACATTTTAAAAATGATCTTACCTAAGATTTTCATATTTGGAGAAAATATTGGAGTACTCAACAGATCTCTGCTGCAGTTCTACATGTGTGGAACCACCATACGCATCTATCACAGCCTTGACTTTTCTGTAATTAGGAAACAAAAGAGACAACTCTTACTAATTGAACTCAGATTTATTGATGATAACTTTAATGACACTTATTCAGGAAACAGTCTTTAGAAGACTAACCAAATATACTTTAGAAAACTAACCATGTGTAAACAGATAAATGACAACATACCCCACGGATGTCCTGAAGCGGGAACTCAGCTTCATTAAACAAGTGAGTGCATATTCTCGACTGACCTCAGTGGAATAGTTCTGGGTTAGGACTTTCTCTATCACATGAATTACCTCATCCTCTGATACCTACAAATGTTAACAGAAATTGTTCTGATCCAGGTTATCATTGTATTCATGTTTAAAATTAATCTCCATTTTTACTGGACTGGGAATCATTTAGTGTACAAATTATGCAATTAACGATGCCCATCACCATCAGAGATAAATTTTTCAAATATGTGACATGCTATATGGACAAAAAGGCTCCAATTCCACAGTAAACAAGAGGCCCATAGGCCACATAACTCACATGAGTCACCTTGGCCTTGCTGTTTTTTCAGCTACTGTGATTTTAAAAGATTTTAATCTCCTAATTCCATCTGGGGGGGGGGGGGGGGGGGGGGGGGGGGGGGGGGGGGGGGGTTAAAAAATAAAAACAATAATGAAAGAATACAATCAAGTAAAATAAGCAAGCTACACACTTCAACAGGCTCATCCTCTTCACAAACACCTGAGATCAGTTTCTCTCCATACTCTCCCATACACCACAGCGCCACCTGGACCAGAGGTGGCTGAGTAATGTCGTCTTTGATCAACAGAAACAGTTGTTGTACTGTGTAGTTGTGCAGTTCTGAAGTCTCAGCAATCAATTGAATTAATATAGACACTATATCATCCCTGACATAAGAACCAGCCTGAAATACACAAAATATTAATTAGTGATGGATAATCAGTTAAAAATCATACGAATTGATAATTGAACGTCATCTATCAATAAAATTTTGATCACATACATATTTGGACTTCTGCCTTTACCAAATCTTGGGTTAGTCCTTCATACTTGTAATTTATGTCTGGACATTCACATTCTACTTCATCCAGTTCTAGCATTTAATGTGCACTTAGGTGGCAATGCTGTTTACTTCAAATACGTGATTTGACTGTTAAACTAATTTAATATTGCATTGCTTCACCATCTAGGTTTGTGAATCTCAAAATAAAAACCTGTCCCTAAATTTCTGTTAAATGATGGATCCCATGATGTGATAATTTATAATCTCTCAATACTGAAGAGTTCCTATCATTTGATCAATAGAATTGGCCAAAGTAGAATGTGAATTTCTAGACATCAATTTCAGAATATATCCAGTCAAGTGAATCTCAGCGAGTTCAATAGTACAATATACATATGAACATGCATTAAGAACCACCTAAGTTTCAGTCATAAAAATTGGTTTGCAAAATGAAGTAGGAAATCAATTCATAACATATACAGTATGAAGGATATTTTGTGCTGAAAGAAACATATGAGACATAATACATATAATCTATAATTATTTTTTTTAATCTATATCAATTCATCATTACTATATTCATATACTGAACCTTTCATCATTGCATATGTTAAATAAATAATTATGAGTATGTCCTACATTTCCCTGAAGTAATTAATGGCAATACATATGTCATAGTGCCACTGTTGCCATATACAACTAACATGGTCCTCATTTTCGTAATTCTATCTTCTATGTTTATATGTTATGTTCATATACTCTATATTTGCATTTCCACAATTCTTTGATCTGAAACTCAATGAAGAAATGGAACTCACCAGACGTAGCACCTTCATGACAGTATCAATATGCCATCTTTTGTTTGGTGAGTATCTACAAGGAAGTATTGCATCAAGTATTAGGAGTTTTGACACAAATCGTGAAACATCACTGCTCACCACCTCGTTTATCATCATGAACCCTTCTCACCCCATTTTCCCATTGTTATGAAGAAATGTCCATTAAATGTTGGTTTAACGAAAACTTACTTTTCTGCGGCCTGAACAATGTTGGAACATGTGTCTGCTTTGAACTCCGGATCACAAGTCTCCAGAAACTGTAGTAATTCCTTCATCATTCCACGTATATTTCCAGAATTGATAAGGGCAAATGAGAGTTCCATTGCACGCCTACAAAAAACAGATGTTTGTCATGTTTTTATGTCAAAAATTCTTTAACATAACAAGGGTTTTATGTACAGTACAGTGTATGTGTAATATCACAATCATGGCAGATGCATTTAGAATAATTTAGGTGATTTGGGGCTGAAAAAAATAACACCCAACAGGTCAGAAAGCATGTACACTCATCAAATTTATATCATATGTGTAATGAAAACAGCATGCTTGTTGGTATTTTGTTTCTTGAGAGAGTAGTATCTTCATTTTTAAATTATTTTTTCTTCAAGACCCAGCAGTACAGATTAAACACAAAACTCAGTGTTAACCTGCACATTTCTTTCTCCCCTGAAACCTTATGTCTAAACACATAACTCAGCATTAACCTGCATGCCCCCCCCCCCCCTCCCCCCCCCCCCCCAAACCTACATGTATGCCTTTTAGTCTGCTACTTAATTTCGATTATCTCAATGTTCTCTGGACTTGGTGTAAATTTAGCTCATTCTCAAGGTTCAGAGTTTTTCAAGGGAGACATGTCTTGCACACACAAAAGAAACACTATGCCTACACAAGTAAAACATGCAATTATCTTGAATATTAAAACATACCTTCTTATTGAAATATCTGGGTCCTTAAGACAATCCATTATTGTTGTTCTATGTCTTTGGACAGCATTGTAGTCTGCGTGGACAACCCTCAGCAGAGTGTTCAATGCCACATATCTGTTAGTGAAGAGAAATAGGTGTTACAACCAGGGCTGTGACTGAATTCCTCAGAGATCAGAGGAAAACTGGTCAAAAAGGGAGGAAAACACCTCACCCTACATGGTAAAATATCATTTTCTGTCACTTTAGATCAAACCCAGAGTGTTTATTTTTTTTCAAAAATTGAACAAATCAGATGATTTCCTCTGAAAAGAAGAAAAATCACACCCCTGTACAACTCTCTCAATTCCAGGCATGTATCGCCCATAAAATTTCATAATTTACTGCCACAATGTATTGGATCAAATATCAAACATTTTATAGCGCTGGTATATTGACTGAATTTAGTACAAATTCTAGCTGCACAAATTTACAATGATAAACAGTTTCACGAGTTGTGGGACTATGCATAATGAGGACTCTATTTATCTATCATATTGACATTTACGTTTTTGATTCAAAATTAAGTTTATTTTGTGCACTATTCTGATGCAACTCAGTTGTCATTCTTCACCTGATAAAATGAGTAGAATGGTACTTATATATGACATCAAAAAGACGAGATTTTGTCAACAATTTTGGTATTTTGATATCAAATGGCCATTTTTCACATAGTTTATGCTCAAGAAAACAGCAAGTGCAGACTTGGACAAACAACATCAAGTCACCTGTACATACATTCGATAGAAAAAATTTGATTGTATCAAGCTGCTATTTGTTTTCCGAATGAAAAACATTCAAGGTAGATAGATGTGTCAATATGGCATGAATGTTATATTAGTGTTTTCAAGTTCTTAAATAAATCATTTGTGAAGAGATATAAATTACATTAATCTATAAGGACATGAAAATGCAAGCTGGACCTTATAATAAATTATTAAGATACTACTTACTTCACTAAGAAAAGTAAAATCTTATCCCTAAGTTATCATTAAAAATATACAAAATAAAAATCTGCCTATCATCTAAAAGAACGTCAGTATAAAAGAAATCCAGAAAACTGTTAATAATTAGAAATTTTCAAAGACTAAGTGAAATAACTTTGGTGAAAATAAGTCAATCAAGATATAACTTGAATATGATCTAATAAACTTCCATATATACAGACATACCAAAAAAATCAGATTGTTATCTCTTAAGGAGGCATAACACACAGTCATAATGGCTGACTTCCTTGCATCAAACAAAGAATTATAAGTTTTATTTCTTATCATTTAATTATGTTTTTAAGATAGAAAAACAAATAGTTTCTCCCATCAAAAAGCTTGAATTAACGTTTCTGAAATGGCGCGTAGGAATACATATAGGCAAGAATGAAAACAAAAACAAAACGACATGGCTGTGCGTTCAGGTCAGGAACAGTTACTGTGCAGATTTAAATGGATTATACGCCAAATTAAAGGTGCAATGGTTAAAAGCTGAATTAAATATAAAGGAAGATAACAAGTGGTGACTGGATTTATGCTGCATCGTGTTGGAGGAGACGTTGAACTGGATGTGTCGTTGGAATGCAATTTGGCTCCATTTCAATATCGAGGAAAACGTTTAAAACGCACTCGTTGACTGAGCCCCATATAACGCAGTTCAATTTCATTGATATTTACCAGATCAGAAGTCGCCACTTGCTCCGTCATGTTATCGATCTGGTAAAGCAGACGATTCATACCGGGAACTCGTGTAATCTGTCTACTTCTACCAGTAAGTGGTCTACGTCATCAAATTGACTACTCTGCCACGTCATCGCCTATGTATGTTGTTTCTTTAAATTAATTTGTATTTTATTCATATCTTTAGTTGTGCTAATTTTTGATAGCAATGAAAAACAAAAATCAAACAAATGCATTTCGTTATATATAATGCTTGTGTGGAAAAGTAGTCCCGCGGGCTTAGTGCAGATAAACTCCGAACGAAATTTTGACAGAGAAATCAAACGAAGTTTTCAACCAATCAGCATCGTTTATAAGTCATCACTTTAAAAGTTATTAAATGATATTAAATTCCAACTTGATCTATACATCACCAATATAACGAGATATACCAAGTATTAGTTCATTATCGACAAGTAGTCTAGAAGCTATGATGGAATGAAAAAAGGAAGAGGTAACACTGCATGCCCTTACCACTTTATGACAGGGACACAAATAACGTTTTACTTAAATTTTGGTAAAATCAAGAAATGTCATTACTTTTGCTGCTGTGTACTTGAACACTATAAACAGCAGAGACAAATTCTGTGAAAAGTATTGGACCTGATCCGTCTTATGAAATAAAAGATTTAATTCTCTACCAGGTCTTAGAAAGGCTGTTATAAAACACCACAGTACACTGAAAGCTGATCAAGGTAATAAAGTGGAACAAAGAAATACAAGCAACCCTTGTGTATAAAAACCCAGTCATACCTGATATTCTTGTCATTATTCAAAAGAAATCTTCCAAGAATATTGACAGCTAGAACCTGTAATAGAAAAAAATATGTATGCATACTTTATCTACAATCCCTGTAAAACAGTAGATCATTTAAAAATACTCAATTTTACTTAAAAAATTATTCATTATGCATGTATTCCATAAAGTCAACTTACCCTGAGCCCCGCTTCTGATTTGATCCCCATGATAGTCAGAACAATTTCATAGAGAATAGCATGGCCAACATTTTTACTTGTATCTGTATTGGTGGCAACCTGCAAGACAATCACAGTAAATACAAATGTCATAATGTGGAAATCATAAAAAAACCAAAACCCAAATTGGACATGGATAAATCTGAACCGAAATGAATGCGCTTTGTTCTTCCTTTGTAAGAACAAATATAATGGGCATACCTGTGCTAAAATATCATTCATTGTCTCGCTGGCATCAGTATCATTCTTCCCTAGAATTCGCAACAATCGAAGAATCTTCACCTGATCAATTTGGATGTAAAAATAATAATTAATCCAGTGCATAAAATTTCCAGAAATACATATATAGTACTAAGATTTACCAGTGAAAAATAAAATCCTTTCTAACATTATCTTAAGTCTATACATTCACTACTCAATATAAATTTAACATGCCATAAATCATTTGATATAAGATATACTTTATAGCTTCAAAATCAAGCAATAACTGATATAAGATCAAGTACATATCACTACACGACTGTTAGTACAGTTTTGAATTTACTACACACATGCACATGTGTCTTAAAGCTGTATGGTCCACTAGTCAGGCATATCTTTTAGGCATAAAAAAAACTTCACAAATTTTCCTAACAATGACAAATTAGTTAATGTTCATGTCCTTTAATAATCTGATCAGCTTTCCCCCATGAATATTCAGATTAAAGCATTTTACACAAACACTATTGCAGCAGGAAAGTACAAAAAGAAACCACCTGATGCTTATTGATATTCATAAACAATATCATGCTTTCTGTGTAGACTACAATTCATTTCTTTATTGATGCTTTTGTTTGTGGTGGTTAACATTATATTTTGTCTAGTATAAAGGAGACCATGGGCCTAAACAATCACCCAGGAAACGCGCAACAACTCCTCAATGGACAACTCAAACAAGGTGCTGATTATTTTCAAAAAATGAAAATAAATTGTCCTTGGTTTTCCAGATTCATTTTTTTTTTCAATGTTTATAAGTAAAAGTGTATTTTATAAAATTTATGCATGTCATTTTCACTAGATTTTTTGAATTCCCTGAAGCCACCGTAACAAATCCAGAGGTCATGAATTCCAAAATTTTTATAACCATATACTTAGTATTTTGTTATAATGCACTGAAGTAAAGATGATTTCACAAGATAAAACGCGTCATCATTTTTAAATATCTTCTTCTGCACTATGGCCTAAAACCCCTGATAAGGAATTTGTAATTTTGGTAGACAGTTACAGGGTATATACAACCATGTATATGTATACCGTAAGGAGACCTAAAAACATGCAATATATTTTCTCTCTCGATTGTCCACTTGTTTCCAGTTGTACTTTGCATGAATATGCATCATTCTTGCTGTTTTTATTGTTATTAAACAATATTTTATTCACATTAGTTTTTTCTAATAAAAGCATGTTTATGTATGAATGAAAGGAGTTTCAAAACAATCTATTTATTTGACATGTCTTTTGCTTAAATTTTGGATAAAATACAGACCATATAGCTTTAAACAAAGCTAAGCAAAAATTAAAACGCATTTACAATATAAAAGTGAAGTAAAACAAATAAGAAATACTGAAATGTGAAATTCTATTGCACATGCAGTCTTGTATCAAAATATGAAGGAAAACAAATTTGTATTTGTTAGTAAAGCTATATAGAGTATAGCCTTCTTTGCATGCAAAACACAACATGCTATGTTCTTAACAGAATGGTTCATGTAGTACATGGAAAAGATCAGAAAACTTAGGCTTAATAGAGAATGAAGGCATGTGTATCTGTCAAATAGACCCCTCAATCACTGTACATACACTTAATTCATCTTGGGAAGAAAAAACTTTTTGTAATAATCTACAGTAAGCATCAAATAAATGTTACAACAACTAGCAGAAATGTATACGCACTATTTGAACAAAGCAATCCAAAAAACAACCACAAAACAAAATAAAAACAAAAAACAACACAACCCTGAAATTCTTTGCCAATATGATTAAACTGAATAGATCAAAAACTTCATCTATTTGGTGAAAAAAAAGAAGAATTAACCAACTACATTATGTTGCATATTGGATGAGGCGCCAATTAAACCATTATATATTTACTATTTAGCATTCCCTTGTATACACACTCCCGATAAAATTCATCAACCGTGTTCTACCTCTACCCCCCATGCTAACGATCTATGGTAAGAGTAAAGAAAGAATAGAGATGATTTTAGTGAGGAACAGAGAACTCCGACAGCAGAGGTTACGTGAGTGTGAATATGGTGCCAGAAACCTTTAAAGCACGGACTACAACACTGGCTGTTTTATACCTGCAGATACGGGTCGCTAACCCCTGATACATCATGTTCTGGGGAATAACCGGCCATTATCAAGTTCTTGAGAACTCGGACCAGATTTGGAACCACCTGAAAATAGTTTAGACAGGTCATGCATAAGAAAGGAGAGAGTCTGTACCTGCAAAAAGGGATTACTGACACCAAACACATCATGTTCAGGAGAATAACCGGCCATGATCAGATTTCTGAGGACGCGTACAAGCATAGGTACCACCTGCAGGAAAACAAGTCATCAGCATTGCCTCTTATATTTTCATTGGCTTCATTTTAGTTTCTTATAAATCATTGCAGACAGTGCCACACTTACCAGAAATTTGCTCCTAGGAAACTAAAAGTCTAGTATCATTGTTCCAACCAATGTCACATAATTAAGACATACTATCTAACCATGCAGTTTCACCATATATTTTAAAAACTCTCAAAGTATTCAATTTTCTGCACTAATTTAAACAAATACATGTAATACAGTAACAAAACTCTATCAATATATAGTTTCTTTTATTGAGACAAAAAGTTGTTTACTTTTTAAATCGGCTCTAACCTTTCTGAAGTGATGCAGGGTGTCCGGACTTTTCTCACACATTTCTGTAATCAGGCACACAGCTGTCAGCAGCACCCCATGATTCTTCTCGTTTAGTAAGGAGCGAGTGGCCGGAATGAACATCTCCATCAAATCTGGCACTTTACGGATTATGCAAAATGCACACAGAATAGCCTGATGATAAAAATACTCTTGTGATACACTTTGGATCCAAAGACTGCACAAATATGCAAGAAATACAATATAGTGGTTTTCTTTCTGTGGTAATAATCTTGGCTTATTTTAGCAGTTGGCATCATGCCACCAAATGTTTTATATAAACTAAAATTGCACCCAAATTTGTAGGTAAACAGAATCAAAAAAACAAAATACTGCAACCTTATTTTTGCAGTAGATGAAAGGGGTGGATATGCCTGCAGTTAATTGCTATAAACACATCTGAGCTCAGGTACCCAGTTGACGAGCTTGGTTGGATCTGTCAGTCAGGGACCGATCTATTGTCTCCAATGCGATTGACAGGTGGTGTTTATTTTATTTCAGTCCAGGTAAATTTCAAGGAAGGTGGCTGCAGAGGCCCATTATTCAACGTTACGGTAGTTTTTTAGAATCTTTCCGTAAACAAAATCCAGATTGAAATTCAGTCACCAGAGAAGAAACGAAGATGCAAACACTGTTTGATTCACATTTAACTTTCAATTCTTTACTTGTCTTGCTTCACTTCTGATTATTTCCTCACATATTATATGGCTTAGTAAACTAACCACCTGCAGAAGCAATTTTCGTGCAATAGCCACCAACCATAGAATCAATATCCCACCAGTGTAAACCACCTGTAGATTTTTAAAACACTGCTGTCCCCAGGTACCCCATATGTTTAAATAGAACAGCCCTAAATTCATTTGCTTTTGCTTCATAATCAGCTTTCAAGGAAATACTTTGAGTAACTGACATTTCTAAGAAATTCATAGGTATGTTAGCTTTATCATATTACTTATATTAATAGGCAAACAATTCAAAAAATCTGTGTATTGATTGTATGAAGTCTAATGCATTGGAATCAATGCATTGATTACAGAGTATATAATTTAGACTGACCTTTTTCTTGATGTAAGCATTTGATGACTTGATCATTTTCTCAATCTCTCCAGCCAAATCTCTACTCATCTCCACTGAGCAAATTGTGCCAAGAGTGCACAAAGCCAGACTTTGAATATACTGGGTCTGATGGTTCAAGTCACTGCAAAATTCAAATAAAGCCATTTATTATCTAATACTTTTATTTCATGAGACGTTATTTTTGCGTAGATACAATGATGGATTTATCCAGAAGAAATAACTTTCATGAATCATCATTTATTGCCCAAGTTATGCAATGTATAAGGAAAATGAAAAATTTTGAAGGATTTAAATCAACATAAATGTTTATTGTTAATGATGAAAGTGAAGTAGATGAAATTCAAATGACTGGTAACCGACCCTTTGCAAGTGAAACTTTTTTGAAAAGTTATCTGCCCTATCATAGCAATAAAAAAAAATCTAACTTTCTGAAAATGTGTGTGGTAAATGATTAATTTTATTTCGTATTTTTATAGAGACAAAGTGTATGTAACTTTCTACCAAGAGATTTGTATGAAAATTTTATAATTTCTTTGAAAAATGTTCAATAAAACATGCTCTTCCCATAACTTCAATGTTAAATTCTGAGTGAAATAAATCGAAGTAATAAAATATTCTTGAAAATTCCTATGGTGGATTATTCTTATTTGATGAACTCTTCAAAATGATACCATCACTACAAAAATCCCACCATCCATTTACTACATATGAAATATAATTGTTATACATTGAATACCCAAAGTCTTCTTTATGTACAAATTTTTAATTCACCAGAACTAAATCTTCACAAAAGACTAGTCTAGTCAACATCATACATAAATAATGTTCTTGTGAATAAAATATGATTTAAGTATTCAAAATATATCCTTCCTTTTTACATACTTTTAGCATGTTCTTTTAACTGTTGAAAAATAATTGAATTATGATATACCAAATAAGGAAATCTACACATCAATTTCATTCCTTTCCATGCTACTGAACATCAATCATTTATATATATTTCTATATACTACTTACTTTTTGAGTGAACTGGTGACAGACAGATGAACACCTTGTCTTTTAGTACTATCAGTACTTTAATTATTTATTTCTATACACTACTTACTTTTTGAGTGAATTGGTGACCAACAGATGGACATCTTGTCTCTCATCCAGTAACAACATGGCACCCAAATAACCTATCCTCTTGTCTGTGAACTTGGCAGAGGCTATCAATTTCATACATTCCAACTACAATAAACACAACTAATTCAGAAATCTGTAGAGATTTAAAATCTCCCCAAATTCTCCTAACCTTAACACTGTCTTTTTGCATAAATTGTACAGCAACACAAACAATTAAACATCAGATTCAATTAACATATAGCATAACAATATCTAAAAGTCATATCTTCACAAATGTATTTGGTTTACCTGACCAAAGTGAGCAGGATATCCCAGCATATGAATATACAGTAACTTGGCTAAATTTCGACACTTGTAAGTATTGTCTTGTTCCCTAAAGGAGTCACGGATGGACGCACATTCCTTCTGTACTACTGCCCTCTCATCTGCGGCCGTTCTGGCTGAACGGATTTCTCTTATGAGATCCCGAAGTCTCTTGGGGGTTGTCATAGTCAATGAACTACAATAATAATCAGATTTATAAATACTTAATGTCCTGAGTGTCACTTAAATAGTTAACACATTATCTCTTTTTTGTCAAAATAATGAATGCCTTTGCCATCTTTTATATTGTGTACAATTACAATGGTAAAATTATTCTGAAATTCTAAAGTGATTTTGATTGATAGCAAATGAAAAGCATCACAAAAACTGCAAAATTCATACATCCTTTTACAGAATAAACATTGCTCAAAAATGACCAGTACAAATGTTACAGCTAGTCTAATACAGACACATGAATTATTATTTATGTAGGTTGATTTAGTTGTCTGCAATACACTGAAGATTTGAAACAATATTGTATGTATAAACAAAAACTATCTACAGAACTGAAGCTCTCTCATCTGAAAATTGGGATGGACAACAGCTCCAATTCATTCTACCCAAGTTTTCAGACAAACAAGCCATAGTTCTACGACAAAAGCAAATTCAGCATTACAAAAATGGTACCAGTCTTCATAAAAACTCACTAACCCAATGCATGAGGATAGTAAAAATCGGTCTGAAAATTGTCTCAAAGTAGTATGCTTTGAGGGTGAATGTGCCAGATATAGTATATATAATTTGGACTAAGGCCAAGTAAAATTAATTAATAGATTATCATTCCCGCCTGCCCCTCGAAAATCGCCCCGCCCCGATTTTTTTTATTTTTCAAAATTACGATTTCCAGATATTTTTATGTCCGGTCCGGTATCGTAAACGTACTTTGTTTCACTTTGCCTTTTAGAAACCCAAATACACATGTAATTATGATTTATAAAGCCTTTTCTCAATGAGAGAAGGCATTTTCGAGGTCAAGAATACCATGGCGAAAAATAAAAAATAAAATCCTCCCACCCACCCCATTTTTTTGTGAAGTTTGAATGATAATCTACTAATTAATTTTACTTGGCCTAATGTTTAGCACATAGTATATAAAAATAACCATCCTAAAACTTAGTCAAATAGATTTTGAAATACATTTCTTTTGGGGGGGGGGGGGGGGGGGGGGGCTAATAAAAAATGTCAAATTCACAAGCCTTACTGACTGAGAAAGTTTTCATGAAGACTGCAGTGCACGTCAATTGATTGTGAACAAGCAACAACACAATGGTTGTTTCAACAAATCAAATAATTCAAAAGTATGAAATATAAAAAAAATCAAGAGCCAACATGCTCATTATTGAAGCAACTACATAATACAAGATACATATTTGTTGCATCATAAATTGTATGCTACCTTCCATGGAAATAGGATCACATGCAAAAGTTATGTGTATGAAAGGGAAAATTAAAACCACCACCTCTCATATATATAGTAAATTCCCAATAATTTGGAATATTCACCTTCCATGCACCCTTTCCACAATATATTGTTATATTCATACAAAAGTTACCATGGGAATATCACCTGGTAGGAAATTTGACCAAATATTAAATTTTATCATGAAAAAATATTGGCCCCTACGGTCTCGTCTTTAAGAGTGGGGAAAATTACTCAGTGCCCCCTTCCTCATTAACTGATAAACCTGTCTACTTACACCTGAATAATAATCCATTATATTATATACTTTCAATTTCATCTCTTCTTTTTTCTTTAAAAGTTTGCGGGCATATATCACACGATATATGCCCGGAAACATTCCGGCCCACAAACATTACGTCATAATCAAATTTCTACGCCGTTAAATTTCAAATTTTTCGTGTTATTCATCTTTTACTCAGTTGAACCGATAAAGTTATTGTTAAAAATAAAATTATTGTTAGTTTCTAAATAAAATTGAAAGTATATAATAAAAAGGTTATACACTTTGTATGGGAAATATGACGACCTCGTTTTTTGTCGCAAACGGACCTCGCAAACTCGGTCCGTGTACACGCCAAAAAACTCGGTCATCATATTTTCCCATACAAAGTCTATAACCTATAAATATTGTCTCCGTACTGTCATATATTTGAAATATATGAATTCAATAATCATCTAGCAAACTCCTATTGAAAACTTCTATTATCTGCCATCATGTTATGTTTTCGGTATAAAAGACACTCCCTTAAAAACTGTAGCAAATAAAACTATGACATCATAAAAAAGAGCAAGAATTCTTTCAAAAGTGATACAATTTGAGAGAAAAAATACTAAATACAATTTGAGAGAAAAATACTAATAAATTAAAAAAAACAACAACATATTTTACAGTAATGCATAAAGAATGAAATAAACATTCCATATATTTACTTTGTAATGCATAGAAGAATGTAAAAATTGTTACAGGAATATATGAATTTGTATGTGTAAGCAGGGGTTGACATTAACTCTGATACCCTTATGCCTTCCATGCTAACAAATTCTAAAATTTACTTGTCCAAACAAGTTTTAGGTTACTGATTCCAGATGGAAAATAATGTAACCCCTGCAGTATCTTTTAAAAGGGTGCAAGCAACTGAACAAGGCCCATAACTCTCCACTGACTTCAGTGATTCAACAAACTCCTGTTTTAATTTAGATTTACATAAATTCTTTATCAAGCTAGCATCTTGGTCCTTTCACTTGAGGTTAGTTTTACTCAATTGAAAATATTTAACAGTGCCATGCTGTCAACTATTCAAAGTAATTTGTTCTCCTATTCATTTGTAGTATTTCAACAATCAAATATTTCAATTATAGAAGAAATAACCTAATCCAAAGATTTTTATAGTGTCAAACTTCATTGACAATTCAGACAGATTTCGATAGATTATATTCTGCTGAAAGTTACTTCCCTTTGACTGCCATATTAGAAGTCCATTTGCACAAACTCCTTTACATTACCAATTTCATCTGTTTATATCGATCGTTTTCCTGAAGCATATACATTAGTTAGAACATTCACTAATTCACAATTTTCATCAAGTAATGTTTTATACCAAATAGTCTTAATTTCACAAGTTTAAATTTCGTTATGCAAAGAAGAAAAAAATCATTCTCGGGACCTCCAGCATGGACATGGTAAAACAATGTCATCCAAAAACTATCTATATTTAAAGTTTGTCTACTTATGACTTCATTGCCATTTCCAGACATCATTTAAATAATTTTAAAAAATTTAAGCAAAACATATTAGTTAAGGATTGAGTGTGGATCTGAGATTAATCAATACCAGCCACAAGCCAAGTAAAAATTGCAGTAAATATGCATGACATGGAAGTTTTCTGACTCCAAATCTAATAAATAATACTACAAACATTATCATATGATAAAGATCTTTATCAAAATTTTTATGGAATCATCTCAGTAAAACCAAATTTTCACTTGCCCATTCATATTGGCTACGGGCATATTAACATTTCACAAGTCCAAAAGCAAACTTCACTTGTCGTGGGCAATCAGACAACCATTAATGTCAATCCCTGACAATTAAAAAAAAAAAGTATACACCCTCCCAACCCTTTCTATTATATATGGCAAGCATATTCTTATTCACTTACTTTATGTTCTTGATTCCAGCAGGCTCATAAATTCTATTGTTCCTATATGCCATGTATATATAATTCAGTACTGTTATATGTCAAAATGAATTGTTTGATGCAAGTGTCAATGACTAAGAACACAATTTTGAAATAGATTCTGTATTCATCTAAAGTGTAAAAGTTGTAATCAAATGATTGTAAATGAAAACCAACCCAGTTTAATGCATACATGACAAATATATGCCTTTCTTTCCAGTTTGGTTCATAAACTGGAAGACTGACAAAACTGTTATCTCATTCTGATATAAAGATGAGATATTGCAAATACGACAGCCAAACAGAATGTTTTGATTATCTATCACATTGATACATCAGTGTAATTGACAAGAGTCCGTCAATAGCGTCGACACTCAATAACAATCAATC